>NC_081548.1:4864760-4906936 GCF_901000735.1 Corylus avellana | reverse complement strand
TGAATGGACAACGGAAGAAAAAAATTGTGCTACTGCGAATGACAAAGCTATAAATGCTATTTACATCTCTGTTTCAAATGAAGAATTTTCTAGGATTTCTAGATGTGAAATAGCTAAGGAAGCTTGGGAAACGTTAGAAATCACACATGAAGGAACTAAGGTTGTTAGAACTTCAAAAATTCAAATGTTGGTTTCTCAGTTTGAGGAGATTAGAATGCAGGAAGATGAAACTTTTGATGAATTCTATTCAAAGCTTAGTGCCATTAGAAACTCTACCATTAATTTGGGAAAGAAAATGGATGATGCTAAAGTGGTGAAAAAAATCTTAAGATCTTTGCCTGAGAGGTTTATTCCCCAAATTGCTGCTATACAACAGAGCAAAGACTTAGATACTATGAGAGTAGAAGAACTTGTAGGTTCCCTTCAGACTTTTGAACTAATTCTACCCAAACTCAAGAAAACTAAAAACATTGCTCTTAAAGCAAAAAATGTTAAAGTCAATTCTTGTGGGTCGTCTGATGAGGATTCTGGGGATGATGAAGAATTTGCCCTGTTTGCTAAAAAATTTAGAAAATTTTTTAGACCCGTGAATGGAAGGTTTAAAAATCGTGACTCAAAAACTCTTGTGAAACCTAAAGGTGAGTTTAGAAATAATCCACGTGAGAACTTAGAGAATGATCAGAAAGATAAGTTCACTAGTGGACGAAAATGTCATGAATGTGGGGGTAGGGGTCATATTCGAATTGAATGTGCTAATCTGAAAAAATCCAAAGGTAAAGCTTTCAATGTCACTCAGAGTGATGAATCGGATGATGAAAAATCCGAAGAAGATGTTGAAGGAGGAGTGAATTATTTAGCTTTTACTGCTTCTTATGATAATTATTATGAGACTGTTAACTCACCTCACATGATAAATGAATCTGAAATTGAATCTGATGATGAGGTGGATTTACAAACTGCTTATAATAACTTGTTTGTAGAATGTGATAAATTGAACAAGCTGAATAGGAAAAATCTGAAAAATCTGAAAGAAGCTGAACTTGAGAAAGAAAGATTAATGAAATCTATGGATGAATGTTTAGCTATTCGAAACACTTTGACTTCTGAAAATCTCATGCTGATTGCTAAAGTGAAATCTCTGGAAAAGAACTTGAATGATTCGAATGATCATTTAAAGAAGTTTTCGAGTGCTAAATTGAATCAAATGTTAGGAAATCAGAAACATTCACATGATAGGACTGGATTGGGTTTTAATAAACATGTTAATGCATCTTCTTCAAATGTTGCAACCACTTCAAAAATCATGTTTGTGAAACCTAAAATGAAAAATGTGGAAATTGAGAATTCTTGCTTACCTCAAGAAAGTTCAGAAGATGTGACCAAGAAGAATAAATTGAAATTCAAAGTTCCGGTAAGGACTAACTTCATTCCTACTTGTTTTCACTGTGGTGTCAAAGGTCATACTCGACCAAACTGTTTTCAAATTAGGGCTCAACAACCATGGTCTCAGAAGAATTTCCCTAGAATAGATGAACCTGGAATTGGAAATCAACTAAAAGTTTTAACTGCTCAAGTGAAACTTATTAGTGAAAAGTTAGCTGTTTTGTCAAATTCTGTTGATATAAAAGATGTGTCTAATTTAATTGACAAAAATGTGCAAGTTCCTCCTCAAAAGGAACAAGTCTGGGTTAAAAAGAAGGATCATCTATGTCTTGTTGCTCATACTGCCTTAAGTGTGCTTAACTCGTGTTTGTGGTTTCTGGATAGTGGTTGTTCAAAACATATGACAGGTGATAAGTCGCTATTCAAAGAGCTTAAAGAAGGCAAAGGAGGTGGAAGCATCACTTATGGAGATGGCAGCAAATCGAAGGTGATTGGTCAAGGAATTGTGGAAATTACCGGTGCCCCTACTCCACAAGAAGTACTGTATGTTGAAGGTCTCCGGGCAAATTTATTGAGCATCAGTCAGTTTTGTGATTATGATTTAGTGGTCCAGTTTTCCAAGAAAGAATGCAGCATATTTGACTCTCAAGGAAAATGGTTGATGGGAGGAAAGCGCACTGCTGACAATTGCTATTGTCTCTCCTCAAATTCTCAAATAAATTGCAATAAGGCAACCCTGGACACTGGAGAATTGTGGCATCAACGGTTGGGGCATCTAAATTTTCATGATCTGGTCAGAATTTCTAAGACAGAAGCCATAGCTGATCTACCAAAGATTCATCAGGTGATAAAGGAAAATGTGGCCCATGCCAATTGGGGAAACAAACTAGAACTCCTCACAAAAAGATCTCAGGTATTGTTACCTCTCGAAACTTAGAGCTTCTTCACATGGATCTCATGGGCCCTACACGGACAGCTAGTTTGGGAGGCAAGAAATACATTATGGTGATCGTTGATGACTTCTCTCGATACACATGGGTAATTCTGTTAAGAGAAAAATCTGAAGCCTTTGCACAAGCTCAGATCTTGTTTCAGAAAATCCAAAATGAACAAGACTGTCTCATCAAGCGGATCCGAAGCGATCATGGCAGAGAATTCGAGAATTCAAGTTTTGAAGATTATTGTGCTCAGCAAGGTATCAAACAAGAATTCTCATCTCCCATAACTCCTCAACAAAATGGAGTAGTTGAACGGAAAAATCGAGTCATACAAGAAATGGCAAGAGTTATGATACATGCTAAGGATTTGGCACAACATTTTTGGGGAGAAGCAATCCATACAGCATGCCATATTGTTAATCGAGTTTTTCTCAGACCTACTACTACCAAGACACCATATGAGCTATGGCGAGGAAAGAAACCCACTGTCAAATATTTTAGGGTGTTTGGAAGTACATGTTACATTCTTCGTGATAGAGAAAACTTGGGGAAGTTTGATGCGAAGAGTGACGAAGGAATTTTTCTTGGATACTCTAATACAAGTCGAGCCAGTCGTGTGTATAACAAAAGAACCAAGACAGTAATGGAATCAGTAAATGTTGTCATCGATGATGAAACTACCAATGAGCTTTTTGCAGAAGAAGAGCCTCAGGTTGAGGGGGAGCAAGTTGATATGTCTGATAAAACTCATGAACCTCTTAGTCCGAACAGCTCAGCAGTCCGTACTTCAATACCTTCAGATACTGAAGACATGACTCCTTCACCAGTTCCACACTTGAACACTCATGCACCATCCTCCAGAGTCAAACTTAATCATCCTAGAGAAAATTTGCTGGGAAATGTTAATGAAGGATTACGTCTGCGAAACAGGGTGGTCAATCAAGTCACTTATTCTTGTTATCTCTCTCAGTTTGAACCAAAGAAGGTTAATGAGGCATTAGAAGATGAGAGTTGGGTGTCAGCTATGCATGAAGAACTCAATCAGTTTGTTAGGAATGATGTCTGGAAATTGGTTCCAAAACCAAAAGATCAGAATATCATTGGCACTAAATGGATCTTTAAGAATAAATCTGACGAGCATGGTACAGTGGTAAGAAACAAAGCTCGATTGGTTGCTCAAGGATACACTCAGGTTGAAGGAGTGGATTTTGATGAGACATTCGCACCAGTAGCCAGATTGGAATCTATCAGAATTTTGTTGAGCATCTCATGTCATCTCCAGATCAAATTGTATCAGATGGACGTCAAGAGTGCTTTTCTTAATGGCATTCTTCAAGAAGAAGTATATGTAGCTCAGCCAAAAGGGTTTCAGGATCCAACTTATCCGGATCATGTTTACAAGTTGAAAAAGGCGCTTTATGGATTGAAACAAGCTCCGAGAGCTTGGTATGAACGTCTGACAACATATCTTCTTGCACATGGGTTCATCCGAGGACAGGCTGACCGTACATTGTTCATTCGTAGGAAAGGCAGTCACCTTCTCATTGTCCAAATTTATGTAGATGACATTATCTTTGGCTCTACGGTTGACTCACAGGCTCATCAATTTTCTACAGAAATGAAGCAAGAGTTTGAAATGAGTATGATTGGTGAATTGACCTATTTTCTAGGTTTTCAAGTTCAACAATCCAACAAAGGCATTTTTGTATCTCAACCAAAGTATGCCAAAGATCTTGTGAAGAGATTTGGGTTGGATGGAAAAAGTCATGCTCGCACACCCATGAGTACGAGTGTTAAGCTGAGTGCAGATGTAGCGGGAAAATCCGTTGACCAAACTTTATACAGAAGCATGATAGGCTGTCTCCTTTATCTTACAGCTAGTCGACCAGACATATCTTTCAGTGTAGGTGTATGTGCTCGATTCCAAGCTAATCCAAAGGAATCCCATCTGACAGCTGTTAAACGGATCCTCAGGTATGTAAATGGCACAATCAATTTTGGAATTTATTTCTCTACTAATACAAATCTTGAACTTGCAGGATATTCTGATGCTGACTGGGCTGGAAATGCTGATGATCGAAAGAGTACATCAGGCGGATGTTTTTACGTGGGAACAAATCTGGTCGCCTGGATGAGTAAGAAACAAAACTCCATCTCTCTTTCTACTGCTGAGGCCGAATATATAGCTGCTGGGAGCTGCTGTACACAGCTCATCTGGATGAAGCAACTTCTTGCGACTATGGATTTGATCAAGGAAAAATGATTGTCTACTGTGACAATACGAGTGCCATCAACATCTCAAAGAATCCGGTTCAACATTCACGCACGAAACACATTGACATTCGTCATCATTTCATCCGTGACTTGGTCGAGACCCAGGTGGTATCTCTTGAATTTATGCCTACTGAACACCAATTAGCTGACCTGTTTACAAAACCCCTAGATGGATCTAGGTTTGAGTATCTCAGGAATGCTATTGGTGTATGCGATCTCTCATGATTGTATACATAGAACATGCCTAGAAATTGCACATATTGATACTTGTCTATAGCTGTTCTAGGGCAATTTTTTTCTTGTTGTTATCTGATTTGTTTTTATTATCTTTGCTTCTTTTATTTTATTTATTTTATTTTGTTGGATATTCAGTTACTCATGTCTTGTGCTCAAATGAATTTTTCACATATGAGTGGGGTCAATATTTCTGCAATTTACATCTATTGCTCCATATGTTTCTGATATACTTTGTTTTTCTGAAGACTGTTAAAGGAGTAAAAGTCAGTTTTTTTTTTTCTCATGTCCAAAATTGTGCACTTGTTACCCCCATTAGGTTTAGATTTCTTTATGTGTTTGGAAATTTGGAGAAAACATTTTGTTTGGGAGATAGGCAGTATAGAATCTTGCCACTTGACCAACTCGTTAGTTGAACCTAGCTCCTAAAAATTCCACCATTTTTCCATAAAAAAAAAAAAAAAAAAGGGGCATAAAATAAGCTCAGATGATTCCATTTTGCTTCTGTCTGTCCCTAAAGAAAGAATCAGTGATCAAATCATTGCGGAAATAGATGATTACTAAAGGACATGATAAAAGAAAATGATCAATCTCAGGGGGAGTGTATCGGATGAGGGAATCTAGGTCCTAACATTATAAGGTTTTACTGTGGTTTGAATCAGACTGCTGGTCTTACTTTACAAAATGTCTGCCTAGATTTACCTTCATTGATGAAATCTTAGTTAATGGGAGTATTCACACACTACACCATCACATGAGATCTCTGACAATTGCTTACTTGACCGAATTCACAGAATAAGGTTGTGTCTTGCATATGGAACATTTATGGTGTAAGTGTATATTTTTGACCACTCCAAATTGTTAAGATTTCATAAGAACACACATGGGTTATTAGATATCTAAACAAGTTCTGTTTATTTTTTTTATTAAAAAAAAAAAAAAAAAAAAAAAAAATTTGGTTATTGTTTATTGTTTCTTGTTGCGGTCCGGACACTGTGATTACATGTCCGGACACGCACAATTAATTAATGTTTTATTTCTTATTTTTATTTTTTGTTATTTTTTTCTTCTCCTTTCTCATTGGTTATTGTTGCGGTCCGGACACTGTATTTACATGTCCGGACACGCACACTACATTGGTTATATCGATAGCTCTAAAAACCCCTGCATTCATTTTTTTCTTCCATACTTCACTCCCTCGGCCGCACCTCTTATTCCTCAGATAATTTTTTTTTCTCTTTGTTTGCTTCACTTTCCTGTCTACACTTCCATCATCACAGGTATGCTTTCTTTTCTTCTCCTTTTTAATTTCTGTTGTTCAAATCACAGTTTTCTCTTTCTATTTGGTTTCAAATCGTAATATGTGACTGGTTGTGTTCAAGTGTGAAATTTCCGAAATACTTGTCTATTTGATTCCATATAGTTGTTCAGTCCTTCTATCTCATCTGATTGTTGCACAAAACATCATCTATCATGTATTTAAGGATGGTTTCCTCATTTTGCCATGACTTGTTCACGGATGATTTGTCTTGCCCATAACATGTTTGATAAAATGTCTCAAAGACTCATTTTTGAACTTGTGTCCCATTTTGTTTGTATAACCATGCTTTATTTCAAGGTGGTTAGTTGTTAGATGTTGGTTGCAAAGTTTCTAGGAAAGGTATGGTCAATATACATGGAATTTTTTTTGTGATAATCAATAGCTCATTGCCCATTACATGGTTGATGTAATCCACATTTCAAATCTGTTTAGGTTGCATCTTTTTCGATTGTGGGATCACTTTGGATCACTTGTTTAATCTCAAAAATCATTTTCCATGATAATTTCCTCCATAATTTGAGATATTCGTTTATTTTCCTTGAAATGACTGCAGCAAATGGTGTATCCAATTTCAGAATCAACAATCAGGAGAAAGCGCACTCGTGAAGAAAAATCTGCCCTACAAGATAAGATTTTGACTCGCAAAATTGTGATCGAGCGTGGAGTAGAACAAAATGACCTTCGAGTTGAACCGTTTCGATTCATTCATGACATCTTCCAAGCAAATCAATGGACCTCCTTGTTCATTCCTGTTAGTGCCTACACTCGGTTAGTTCGGGAATTCTACTACAACATCGACGACATTGACTTAGTTGGTCCCCCGTCATTCAAGACCAAAGTATCCGGGAAAACTCTCAATATCACTACTGAACTGATCAGTGAAGTTACGGGAATTCCATTGACAAATGAGAAGCCGCTCCCATTTCTGGATGATGATCCACAACCGACAAAAGCTGAAATCATGGGAGTTCTAAATCCAAGTCAGCAGCTTGTATGGGATGCAGACCTGAACAAAATTCCGATTGGCTATGTTCGGGCTCCAGAGAGATTGTTAACTCGGATTTTATTGCAGAATATTTGGCCAATGTCTCGACATAGTCACTTAACTATCGAACGAGCAATGATGATTTATGGCATCATCAAACGTGTTGAGTTTTGTCTCTGCACTCATATGGTTTTGACCATGATCGAGCTCCATGAAGATCACGCCATTGCATTACCGTATGGCGGACTCATTACAAAGATTTTGCACGCCACTTTGCCAAAGATTTCTGCAAATGAACATATGGAAGCTCCTGAAGGCTACTTTGGAAAAGGAACTGTGCTGAAGTCAAATGCACAACTTAGGCTTCAAGCTCAAGCTGCTCATGCTCCTCCGCTTCTTCAAGACCCTCCAGCTGCATCTTCCTCAGGCTCATCCGATGCTTCAAGTCAATTCAACCAAATAATCTCCTTACTTCAAGCTCAAGGCCGAAGCATCGAAGATTTACACACCCGCATGACGACTTTGGAAAAAGATGTGAAATCTATCAAGGACCGGCTTTACCAAGAATAAGTTTGTTGCTTGCATTGCATTCTGAATGCTACGCTTTATGTTTTTTGGTTTCATGAGATATTTTGATTAAACTCTAGAATTTACATTTTTTTTAGCTTCCTTTGCCCTTCCGAGACAAAAAGGGGGAGTTGTTTTGATGTGTCAATTTTGTTCCCGAATGGCCAAAGGGGGAGTTTGTTAGTTTAGGTTTGGCACATTCGGTTTGCATGTATGTTGGTAAAAATTATCACCTCAAAATGTTTCAGGAAGAAAATTCTAGAGGCATGTCCGGACCTACAGAAAACGGGTCCGGACACAAAAACCAGCAAGGGCATTTTGAAGAGTAGGTCCGGACCTCCAGACGCTGGGTCCGGACCTGATTTCCAGAAGCAACATTTGATGAGGCAGGTCCGGACCTCCAGACGCTGGGTCCGGACCTGATATCCAGAACGTGAGATATGAAGGGGATGTCCGGACCTTCAGAAGTTGGGTCCGGACATCAGTTCCAGAGAACACATTCTTGTTGAGATGTCCGGACACACAAATTGGAGGTCCGGACATCACTAGGTTACGAATAAGTAAACCTAGCCATGTCCGGACCTCAGATTAACCATGTCCGGACACGGCAGTATTATGTTGTGTATTTTTCTATTTAAGCTACGGGAGTTTGCCATTGTAACTTACGTATTTTATTGAGAAAAATCAGGGTGCTTAGAGAGAGAGAATTTGTTCTAGATTATTTTTGAAGAGAAAATACGTGAAGCCAATCGGAGTTCCGGTGAAAGGAAATCTTTCAGAAGAATCGTGCCAGATGTTCTGGAAAGGGCTACTGAGGTAGAAGTCAAGTGGGTCACTTGTCGTGTGCAAGGAAGAGTCAAAGGTTTTGTTATTCTTCTTGTATTCCTTATTCTTCTATTTAGTGAATTGATTTCCTGGGTTTGGCTGCCCCGGAGAGGTTTTACATTTAGAGAGTTCTCTAAATGGTTTCCTCTTCGTAACCAAATTTCTGTGTTCTTGATTGCAAATTTCCTTTCAGTATTTGGTTGATTTTTAACTGCTAAGTTAGATCTGTTTTCTGGATAATTTTTGTAAAACTCCTAGACGTGTGAATAGGTGATAATTGGAGTCGTTTTAGAATTTTCATTCTTATTTAACCCGAGAGGCTCCTTCGGCTCCCTCCGTTAACATAGGAAAACCTTCTTGCTTCATATTTAATTCATCTCTTATTCTCAATGTTCAACAATATGCAATAACATGTCTCTTAAAATCATTCTTTTGTTCTCATAATCATCTCCTTTCATTTCGCAAGTTATTTCAATACATGTGAAAATAATTGAAAACATATAATCATGTTATTCATAAAATATTCAGGCTCATGTAATAATCATACTTCGAAAGCTTTATAAAATAGTATTAGTCACAGCAAGTAGTTATACTTAATAAAATAGTATCATGCTCAGTAAGTAGTTATACTTACATTTCACCGTAGACCATTAAGTTGGATTCCCGTTCCGACCCTTGATTCTAATACTCATTGCATTTAGTGCGCCCCTGCGTGACCATATATTAGTTTAAAATTATATTTAAAAGGCTAAAATAACGATCTCTTAATTTCTCCCTATGCTCTATCCAAAATTAGACAGCATAACGACATATATCTAAAATATTATAATGTCACTCGAGCATCATAACGACTATGTAGCGTTTACCACATATTTTTATATGGGCATTACTACGACATTAATATAATATTTATCTAGAACTTCTAATATTACTTGGGCATCACAATGGCACTATTGTAAATACGTAATATCTCTCACACTTTTGAGTAGCAAAATCTCTCACACTTCTTTATAATGGCTATGACTTCTCTTAATTAATTTGTATTAATTAAGGAATTATACGAAATCAAGAAATGTGCTGCCAAGCTTTATTACTGTACTGACTTGAACGGTTGTAATAGTACTCATTTTTAAATAAGGCTCCGTTTGTAATACTATTCATTTTTAAATACACCCGAAAATACGAAAAATATTTTTTAAAAAATTATTTTACACCAAAACAAACGGAACCTAAGTTTATAGGATATTTGAATACAATATTGAAAGTCTCCAAATTCTGTGATTTAGTTTTGTAAATCTAACATACGGCTCTTAATTAATTTCTTGAGAGAGTTAGGAAAGAAACATAGTGTTGTGAATCAAAGCCATGATAAATTGGATAGGCCCTTAATTACCACAATCAATTATTTCCCTTCGTTTATGTATATAGTATATATATTTTCGAAAATAAATTGGCGCTTTGGGAGCTCAAACTTCTTTCCAGTCCTTAATAAAAATTTAATTCTATATAGACACATGTTCATCAATCTCTTTTTTCTTTTTTGATGACTGAAAACCCTTCAATGCAGGCTATTTCGTGTGCCCACTCTTGAAACCTGAAAGACAAACCCTAAACCCGTGCAAGACATCTCCCCACACAAATTAAGACTTGACTTTGCCACAAGTGCGGCCGTAATCATTTAAACCCAAAGCGATTTGAACTTTAAACCTGATGGAAAATGCCACCAAACTTGAAGCATCGGTTACTTGAGTCAACCGATCCCGTAAGATATGCCTACCTTCAAACAAAGCTCAAGATGATAACAAAGTTTCACACAACGAAACTCACCAAAGTAGAGTAGACTGAAAATGAGTATATAGGACCATTACATTCATTGCAGCAGCCCTACCATTTCCAGACCCCAGACTATATATAGGTCTAACAGTATGTGGTTGTTCTATAAATCCAACTTCCTTCGATATTAAGGGCATGTTTTGTTTTTTTTCCTTGAAATAATTTCTAAAAAAATATTTCAAGAAAACCATAAGAAAACTAGCAAACTTTGTGTTCTTGGTAAATTATTTTTTTTAGGGAAAAGTACATTCAAGATGTCCCTCTTTTATGGAAAAAAAAAATGGAAAAATTGTGAATATTTTATGGACTTTTTTCATGATGTCTATATAAACATATGGGCCAATTAAGGATGCTTGGTTGGTGAAACAACCACAGCACACAACCTTAGCTGAAGCTACTGGAATAAGTGGGTGAAAATTAATAACCTAGTTTGACTGTCTTTTAAGCACACATGTGTGAATTTTGGGGCTGAACTATGATTTTATGTTTGGTGGAAAAAAATAGAAAAGTATTTTTTTGGGGGTTCAAAAGTTAAATTTAGAATGCCTATTTCCTCAACTACTAAGGTGGTTCCGCCTCTACGTGTGATGTTGTGCAAATTTCCTCGTAGCGATTTTTTAAATGAAACTATAATAAAAATAAACGGCGCATAGCGCGGGTTATAGGGTAGTATAATTAATACTCATTTCTTTTGAAAGTTCAACGCCTTGATTGACAAGGCAAAGATGAATCCAAAAAACAATGGGATCCAAACAATGACTACAGCAACAACACCCAGAAAGTCAGTTGTATACCCAAAGTAACTCCTGAGGAAATCTTTCACTGTTTCACCAGACTCAAGCTTGTCCTCTACATCTCCATACTGTGAAGCAACCAATCCGTACAATGTCCAAGCAACAGGGCAAGCCCAATAGTACCATCTCCACCACATTGGTATCCTCTGTCATGAAGAAAGGAGAAATGCCGTATTGTATTCTTCCATCTATTTTTCGTTCATCTTTTGTTTTTATTTTTTTTATTTTTTTTTTAAATCAACCATTGGATCTGTAAGATTTACATGAGTGAAGATGTATTGGTCTTAGAGATCCAATAGTTGATTTTAAAAAAAAAAACAAAAAACAAAAGATTGATGAAAAATAGATGGAAGAATACAAAATAGCAAGTCCCGAAAGAAAGTTTAGTCACATGTTCATTCTCTTTGTGTGCGCTTCTATGTGCATGCGTGGGGCTGACAGTTTGTGTCAGGTTGGCTCACGGATCAACCTGATATGGGTCAACCTAAACCTGACTCATTTAGTTAAACGAGTCAAACCCCTTAACCTCGACACGACCCATTTAAATTAGCATGTGACACAATACGATCCACTAACCTGTTTCTACCTGAGTACCTGTATATAAATTTAAACACAAAAAATAAAGATTTTAATTTATATGAATTTTAACCTTTAAGAGTTTTTTTTTTTTTTTTTTTTTCTTTTTAATTTTAAAAAAAAATTAATTTAATTTATATGAATTATGCGGGTCGCCCATAGGTGAAGCAAGTTGGCTCAAGATTGACCTGTTTATTAAATGGGTTAATTTGGGTCGGCCAAAATTGACCCGAACCTGATTATACAAAACCCTAACCCATAATTTCACGTTGGATTCATATCGAATTTTCAGGTCATGTCAAAAATTACTAGCCCTAAGCATGCATGTGTGTGTATGTAGGCAAGCAGAGTACTGGTAGTTACCGTTTGGGGGACAATGAATCCTGAGAAAACGTTCCATATTGCATAGAAGGAAGATGAAACTATGGCGGCAATATTGTGGTTGGGAGTAATGGCCATGGTCATCATCCCATAGAATGTGAAGTATAATATGGTGAAGTACATGAAGAAAAGATACCATAAGAACTTGCTAGCTGTCCATTCGAAACCCATCATGGCATATACTATACACCCATAAACCACAGTCTGAAGGAAAATATATGGAAGCTCAATGACAGCCTGCAAAAGAATGGGATTCAATTAGATGATAAATCACAACTTATTCTAAATTTTAAACGGGAAGTGAATTATTAAGACAAAGTTTGAATTTAGGATATTTGCTTTGCGTTAAATCACCACTTATCCTAAAAGTTTAACTTGATAGGAAACAGTGAATTTAATCATTTAATAATCTAACAAGCGATGAGTTTCATAGGAACAACCTTGGCGAAGTTTCCCTTTAATATTTTTCTCTTTATTTCTTTTAGTAAGAGGATCTTGTTTTTAGCATGCATGATAGTTCAATTCTTAAATTCTTCAGTAATACCATCCAATATTGTAAAAAGTTCCTTAAACATATGAATTGCTCACTGTATTTCCCTATGAATTTTCAATTCCATATAATTTCCTACCACAATTTGTTGCTACATGAAAACCACAATAATTGAATGAATCAATTTCAAATAAGACAGTTTACTACCTAGCTCGATTTCATATGCTGAAACAAGAAATTTACCTGTCCAATGGCATATGGCAGAGCTGAATACATTCCAGCTGCTCTTTCTCTGTAAAATACTGTTCTTTCAATAGCCACAACTGGCTGCACAGACGTGCCATTTTGTATTCCAATAAAGAGAACAGAGGTGTACATGGAACCCATGGCATTGAACAGATCTTGTTGCCTTCTCCTGTCATTCCCAAAAAACTACTACATATTAGTTATCATTAAGCGATGTGTATTGGCTCGTTTGGTAACACTTTTTTGAACAGCTTTTTGGTTTTTTAGCAGAAAAGTAAAAACATTAACAAACAACTCAAAATGTAAACACTCACAAGCTACTTTCACGTAAGAAAACGCCTTCTAAAAAGTTTTACCAAACGAGATGAAATTTCATGCCTTGGGGTTTGTTTTACCATATACCTCTTGGAACCAAGATCCCAAAATATTATCCCAAACAACAGAGCTATGAATGTTGTAAACAAGAGTCTCACAGCATTATATGATGGGTTTCTCCAATAAGACCAATGCTGTTTCCATAGGCAAGCAATGCATTGCATGAAAAAAGATTGCGAGTACTGAGTGTGGAAGTATACATCTTTGGAACCCAGTGGAGGTGTGCTCAGTTCCTTGATCAATGCTTTATTTCTCCTAAATCATTGACCCTAAAGTATTAATAGTGATATATGATATCTGTAAAGAACTTCAAGATTCTGAAGCTTTTGATTTTCTAATGTTTCTTGGTATTTTGCTTGGATCATGAACAATAATAAGTGAGATGATATAACAAAAGTTTTACCTGTATAGTTCTGAGTTCTTGAATATGTCACTGAAGTTAAAAGCATGAGCTTTTTCTTGTGCAGCTGAAGTAACCTCTAGCATCCAAGTTGCAGGATTATAACCATCTCTAATTTTAGGAACTCCAGGGATTTCCTTGCAAAAGAAAATTTAAAAAAAGGTTGGTAATTATGTGACAAATGTGGGTTGATATGTTCTCATTTGTTTATTAGCCTAACCTCAAAGTACTTGATCAGATGGGAAGAATGGCGGCCTAATGGACCAGCATATATTTGCTCCCCTCCCATTTTCAAAAGAAGCAACTGAAATGCATTGTTGAAATACTCAGTTCTTGTATATTTTCAGTGTGCAAAACATTTTTCTTGACAAAAATATATCTAACCTCATCAAAGGCATCAAATATATCAATGCTTGGCTGATGAATGGTGCAAACCACTGTTCTTCCTGTGTCCACTGTGTTTCTCACTGTTCTCATTACTATTGCTGCTGCCCTGGCATCAAGGCCAGAGGTTGGCTCATCCATGAATATTATAGATGGGTTGGCAACAAGCTCAACTGCAATTGTCAACCTCTTGCGCTGCTCAGTTGAGAGGCCATTCACGCCAGGCAATCCAACTAGTGCTTCCCTTAATGAGGTCAGCTCCACAAGCTCTAGGACTTCCTCAATGAACATCTGCAACCCATAACCAGAGTCTTAGTCAATTAAGTTATTGATTAAATTATCTGTTTCTTATAGTTTAAGTTTTTAAGATAAGTGATTTTTTAACGTGATATCAAAACAAAAGTCCTAAATTCAAACCTTGTTCACTTGTTGAGGATGAATGTTATAATATAATTTAAATGATTAAGTCTACAATTTCCTATCAACTTAAGTTTTTGGAATAAATAGTGATTTAACATGGTACTAGACGTCTTGAGTTCTTTAGTTCGAACTTTGACTCCACAGTTTCACTCCCGTTTCGATTAAATATTTAGTGTTTTATGCCCCACTTATCAAGGGAGAGTTATAAGTATCGATTAAATGTTAAATCTACTATTTCCTATCATGTTTAAGCTTTTAAGATACGTTTGATCCCGACTTTATCCAACTTTCCCATTTATGTGAAATTAGAAGGTGCTATCCTCATGATTTGAGGGAAGAAAAACAGGAAACAATACCTTTCTTGTTGCAGAATCAACCTCAGGGGCTAAACGAAGCCATGCAGAGTATAGCAGAGACTCATAGACTGTAACGTGAGGAGAATGGATATCAGTTTGCTCACAATAACCTGATATGCGAGCAAATGTTTCTTGCTTCTTTGGGAACCCAGATATTGTGATGCTTCCCTGGATATATCCACAAGTTTTCCTTCCAGCCAAGACATCCATTAGTGTGGTCTTACCAGCACCGCTAACACCCATAAGAGCTGTTAGGACTCCTGGCCTGAAAGCACCACTCACACCCTTTAAAAGTTCAAGTTGATCCTCAACAACACCTTGAATTTTCATTTCCTGTAATCATGTCAACAAATTCATTTTGCAGATATTATTGGCTTTGGAATGGTTTAAAATAACATATTCAAGTTTGTTGGTGATCAAGATTCTGTAGAATAAACCACCAATGATACAAAATAGCAGTAACTTGAGCCCTTGATCAGTATAATCTCTTTTCTTTCTACCAAGAAAGTAAAAATATTAACAAACAACTTTAAATACAAAATACTCACAGAAGTTCAAAATTAGCTTCACCTTTATGTCACATAACAACACTTTTTCAACCAAAAAAACAACATTCTAGAAAACTAGAAGGTACCTGTGGCATGTCAACTGCATATCTGATTTCATTGAAAGTGATGGATAGGGGTTCAAAAGGAAGAACCATTCCCCTCTTCCTGTTTTCATAAGAGTCATCATTTCTGGATGATCTACTTCTTCGAACTCCAGTCCCTTCTTCTGCATTGTTATCTCAACAAGTGTTAAAGTAATTGTTAAGTGATTAAATTTACCTCTTCTTATCAGCTTAAACTTTTGGGATAACGGGTAATTTAACATGGTATCAGAGCCAAAGGTCCTGCGATCGAACCTTGACTCTGTCAATTTCACCCTCTATTTCAATTAAATATTCCTTGTGTTGAGCCTCACTTATTAACAAAAAGAATTTGAGCCCACACGTGAGGGGGTGTTAAAGTAATTGATAAGTGATTAAATTTACCTCTTCCTATCAGCTTAAGCTTTTGGGATAACTGGTAATTTAACAATAAGTATGTTATAGTTTAAATAAAAGGTAGAAACAGAAAAAACAAAGAATCTGGGATCATAATGACCCACCAGGAGAGCTCTTTCCTCTAGATGATAGCTCAATGAAATCTCCAGTTCTGTCAGCATTTCTCTCAGGCAAGCTCTCTTTGGATAGCACTGCCTGAGGCTTACCAAAAGCTGCAGCAAATTAATCCTTTTATCAGAAACCAAAATCAGTTCAATTTCGAAACTCTAAAAGATATTATGGTACTTACGATTGAGATACTTTAGAGCCAAAGTGAAAAGGAAATTGAACAGAAAAATATATCCAATCAAAGCTCCTACTCCAATCCAATACCAATCTGCTTGTGGAAAAACCCCACGAGACTTCAACACCAAAACTCCTAATGGTTCTGAGGAATTAGGAGGTACCTATAATATAAACATTTCCACATACTCAATTTTTGGATATCAAACTCTTTTTGCCAATTCTTTGCTTTAATTTTGTTTTTTTTTTGTCAAACTTCATAAAAGGATGATTACATGTCTCCAACTCTTCCCAAGAAATTCGTTCACAGCTATTGCATTCTGTCCATACATCAGTGGTGAGAGCCAATAACCCCAATACAACCATTTCTGCACATCCTCTGAGTGAAAAAGAAAACATAATCAGAATTTACATCAGATTGGCATGAAGAGTAGAAAACTAGTTAGAATATTAATTAAATCAACAGCTTCCTATAAGCTTAACATGGTATCAGAGATAAAGGTCATGAGTTTAAACCCTGACTCCACAATTCACTCCTCGTTTCAATTAAATATTTCAGGTGTTAAGCCTAACTTGTCAACGGAGAATTTGAGCTCACACATGAGGGAAAATGTTAGATTATTAATTAAATTCACCCGTACTTATAAGCTTAAACTTTCATGATAAGTTAAATCACCTCGAGATATGACGAATCCTCCCAAAACCTGCACTGCAAGTAAAGCAAATGACCCAACTGTGTTAGCAACAATCACATTCCTCCCTAATGCAGCCATGAATCGGAACAGTGCAGATGCCATCTGGTTAATGCACAGGATTATAAAGTACTGTTTGAAAAACCTGCCATTTAAGGAGCTTTCATCATATTCAGGAAACCCAAAATTTTAACTTAAATTTGAACAATGCTGCTTTCATATCTTCACCTTCCAATGTCAGGATCAAAGCCAATGACATAATAAGTCATCACCACCCAAATGGCAACTTCTACAAGAGTGATTGGAATCTTTAGGATCCATGTGGGTAGAGAGTATGCCCATGAAGGATAAAAGAAAAGGTCTCTTTGCTTGTAAAAGACAGGAAGCTTCATGATTGCCATATTGAGCTCTGATATTCCATTAAACATAGCTACAAGTACCGTGAAAAATAGAGCACCCAAATAGATACCACCATCTTTCACTGTATCTCGATGCATCTCAGTTCGTAGAAATAGTGTCATCGTTATAAAAGCTAACAGAGTGAGCTGAAAATGCGTGAAAATAGAGGGAACAATCATAAGCAATAATCACAACAAAAAAAAAATATATATATATATATATATATATATATATATCTGTTTGGTAAAAAAAATTGAAAGCGCTTTTAAGGGTCCAAAAAGTTTAAAAATAACCAAAACCTATTTTTGGTAAAAGCTTAAAAAAGAAGCTTTTGCCAAAAAACAACGTTTTTTAACTTAAAAGCTTTGTTTCTTAAACGCAATCCCAAATATGCTCTAAGTAGTATATCAGTCTACTAAATAGCATTACTCTTAACATGGTATCAGTGCAAAGGTGTTGAGTTTGTACATTGTGTCCTTAATTCACTCTCATTTCATTTAAATATTCTACATGTTGGATTTCACTTACCAAGTAAAAGAAGATAGTTTAGCATAACCCCACTGATGAGTTTGGAGGAAAGATCGGTATTAAAATATTAATTAAATGATTAAATTCATCGTTTCTTATTGTCTTAAGCTCTTGAAATAAACTATGATTTATCAAATACCACTCACAAAGCTCATTTTGAAGATGTAGACAAATGAGTTCCTCTTCATAAGCAAGAGTTCTCTCCAAACACAAGCTCTGAATAACTCTTTCTTGCTAACACCATACTTCTTAGTGGTTAAAACAGCAGGGTTGCCTTTGGAGTTGTTAAAAGGAGTAGCAAGCTCATCATCGAGTTTACGACCAATGTCGAAGGAGCGAAAAGCTTGGGCGAATTCCTTGACAGTAACAAACCTGTAAGGATCATCTTTACGTGCCCAGTACTGCTCTTGATCTTTCCTTGATGTCACCTATTGCAACCCCACAAGGGAAAAGGAAGAAAAAAACACTTTAAAATGATGATTCCAATACGAAAAGAGTGAGAACACAGATACAGAAAACTAGCTAGAATTACTTCTTGTAAGAAGTCAGCAACTCCTTTCCTCTCAGGACATTGGAAACCCATGTATTCAAAGAACTCAAGCACATTCTCACGGGGACCTTGATAAGCAATTTGTCCATCTGAGAGCAGAATTATATCATCAAATAGTTCATAAGTTTCTGGAGGTGGCTGGAGAAGCGAGATAACTGCAGTTCCTTTGAGAATATGGATGGATTGCTTGAGTGAATTCACAATCTGGAAAGTCGTTGAGCTGTCCAAACCATTTGATATCTCATCCATGAACAATGTACTTGCTGGTCCAACCAGCATCTCACCTGTGTCATATTGAGAGTGTACATATGACAATTTCAGAGTTTAGAATTTGAGTAGGCAACCATGTTGTGACAAAATAATTTTAGGATCTCAACGAAACAGATTCGCATCACGTCTGAGCAAGAGAAAACCGAGAGTGAGTTCTTTGTGAAGCCATCACACACAAGAGAGAGTTGATTGTTTTATCTTTTGTCTGAGTGTGAGGTTTTGAGTGAATCGGAGCTTTCAGTTTTGAATGATTTTCTCTTTACTATTTTTCGTAATCAATTTTTTATAATCATCTCTCCCTGTGAACGTAGGCTAATTAAGCCAAGCCACAATAAATTTTTGTCACAAACAAGAGTGTCCAATGTTGTTAAACATACAATTTCTGTGTTATGTTTTACCTGTTGTGACTCTCTTTTTCTGTCCACCAGAAATGCCTCTTAACATTTCATCCCCTACAATAATATCAGCGCATACTTCAAGCCCCATAATCTGCAATGTTACAAAGAGCATAAACCTTAAAAATTATAAGATTTTTTCTCATTGTTGTCTGTATTTGTAGGTCTTACCTTGATAACATAGTCAGTAACTATACTGGTCTCCAGTCCTTCTAGTGCTGCTGCCTGAAGAGAATTTAAGCTATCAAGATTTTCTAGTTTTGAGTAATTATTTCCTCTCATGATCTCTCAATAAGTTATTCACACAAGAAACAAGAGACTTTTCTTTCCAACCTTCATGTAGATATCAACATCAGGATCAGGCTTAATATTTGCTGCCTTCTCTCTTCTTAATAGTTCTGCCAATGTTTCTGCAAAATTTCCAAAATTCAAAATTATAAATTTAAACCCTCAGAACTCTTGGACCAAACAGTATAAAAGTGATGGTATTTTAACTCACCATAACGTGGCCCAACACCTTGACATCTTGCTGCAAAAGCCAGTGTTTCTCTCACTGTCATTTCTCCTATGTGAAGATCATATTGACTTATATAAGCTGATATCCTCTGTGACACAAACTCTTCCATTCCATGTCCATTGTATGTAACGCTGCCCGAAAACTGTTATTCATAAGTTACCATGTCAAATCAACGCCCAAAAATAAAGTAGACAAATCTAATATTTAGTAGACTGCTATACAATTGCAGTACAACTGGGATGACGTGACAGTGAAAATCAGTATTTGAATCAATAGGGGCTTATAAAAAAGAAGAAGCAAGGGTTGATTTTCAATACCATGTCATCCTAGTTGTATGACAGTTGTATAGTTAGCGTTTAATTATTTAGTTTTCTTACTTTTAAATCTTTACCGAGTTGTCCGGCCAAAGCTAATAATAATGTGGTCTTTCCAGAACTTGGGGGGCCTAAAAGCAATGTCATTCTGCAACAATTGGATGAACAAGATGGAAGATGAACGGTTTCGAAAGTGTAAGACATATTAATTATGATGAGTTATATATACTCACCTTTGAGGCTTAATGATTCCACTAACATCTTGAAGGATTGGTAAGGGTATCTTTCTACTTGGATGAATGTGAAGATAATTTAAGAATCCCTTTAGAGAGGAAGAAATTTCAGGGTGAGTATATATAGACAAGTAATTGTAGTTACACCATAGAACTGTATACTTAAAGGTCATTTACCTCTAACATATTGACAACGAAGTTACATATTGTAGGCAATGCTCTGCTTCCAACATAAACTTCTGCCTCCACATTTAGGTGCTCAAACCGAACTTCAACAGTTGGAATATCAAGTCCAACTCTGAGTTTGAATTTCGAAAACAAATGGTAAAACCATCAGAAGTGCATTATAAAAGAATTCCAAACATACGCAGAGAAAAGAAAAAACAAAGAATCAGTAGCATTTAGAAACCGAAATATCTTTTACATGCCAAAATCTTTGGAACATAAAAATGATTCAAGGGCGGATGCAGCAAGAAAACGGATGCACTAACACGCAACAGCTTTCTACAGCTCAATCCCTTATTCATTACTGCAATGACTTTATAAAGCTCAATTTGTTGCTTGTTCGTTAGCGCAACGGCTTTCTTACACCTCAATCTGTTGCTTGCTGGTTAGTCCTTATGCAAAAATTCGCACAGGAAGGAAATAACATAAGAACAAGAACAGCAATACACCAATTAATCCCAGCTGTATGCTTGGACCAAACAAAAAAGCACTTGAAACACACAAAAAAAACCACAAGAATATCAATTACCCAGATGGGTGTAGAAGTTAATGATCTGAAATTAAGTATACATCGATGGAACTCACCGATCTATGCGGTCCTTGAGCTTGAGCAGGAACTTCTCATTATCTTCTTCTGCAATTTTCACCAGCCTATCTAACAAAGCCTTTCTCCCCTGTAATTCAAGAGCCTTTATGTCAATCTCTCTGGCTTCACCCTCTGCATTATTAGTGAGTATGCCTCTCCTTAGACGTGAATATGTAGGCTGTCTCTCTAAAGCAGCCCATTTGAGAACTTCTTCATCTTCTTCTGCTCCAGAAGACCTTGTGAAAATTTCCATGGCAGTACTGTTCCTCCAGATGTTAGAACTGCTGCCTGTGTATGTTTCACCACTCTCCATTTTTACAAGTTTTCCACATACAACCAAAATATATTATGCCACTCTCCATTGTACCAATAATTGTTACAAGTTTCTATACATACGAGCAGTGACATACATTACAAGGTCATGCAAACGCAGCAAACCCGTGTTTAATTTTTTTTTTTTAATTAAAATATTAAAATATAATATTTTAATTATATTTTATATTTTAAATATGCACTGCATCATGCACGCCCGTATGTATGTTGTATATCATTACTTTTATATATATATATATATATAAAACAAAGAAAAGCTTTATGAATGGACAGATAGAAAAAGCGACATCTCAGTGACTTTTGTTCTTCTGTATTACATGAGGTAAATGAACTTCCTCGTGGAGAAAGACGTAGTCAACACCTAAAAGGCATGTCGGTGGATAGGATTTGCTTTCATTTCATGCCCTTTGATTCCCTTACAGAACCCCCGCCCATTGAAAATTTCAAAACAAAAACGAAATGCATTCTAAGTTATGAAAATATAACTTAGACCCCAAGTTGTTAAAACAAGATCATTACCAAATCAATTATTAAACCAGTTACCATAGAGACATAGTCAAAGTCGCCACAATCACAATAAGCGGAAAATAAACGAATTCCGAGATTTGGTAACGAAGTGAAATCCTTCTGAGAACTTTAAAAGTAAAATCATTCCCAGGTCCAGACAAGCCTAAAGGTATTCCCGAGTATGGGCGGATCCATTCGTCCCCCAAAATTTTTACAATTCTTTATAAAATATGCATATTTTATGAATTTGTCCCCCCCAAAATTAATATATTATACGTTATTCCGTTTGTATTTTTTTTTCTTAGCCATCTTCCCCACATCTCGTTTTTCCTTGCATTTATTTGTGTATTTTTAGTGCAAAAATATGGAATATGATGAAAATATCTGTTTTTATTTTATTTTTTGAGTGATTATTCTGCAGTCATTTGAGTTTATAATATTTATTTTGGTACCATTTTTCTTGAACTCTATAGATCGTGAGTTAGTTTATTTTGTTAATTGTGTACTATAGTGTGTTTGTGATAGATGCCATGCGATTAAATTTTAGACTTCTATATTTTTATTTTATATAAACACGCACAACAAACACACATATAGAAAAATTATATGTATTTATGTGCTTTTGTATTTATATAAGTCAACGTTCCCAACTTATCAAAAAATAAATAAAAAAAGTCCGCCCCCCACACTAAAAATCTTGGTTCCGCCCCTGTTCCCGAGAGTCTTACTTACGAAACACTTGTAACTCTCGCAAGACTAAATTTGTAACCGGCCTACCGACCCGCTCACCCTCTCACCGCAGCTGCAGAATCTCTAACCTTCTTCTGTTAGATCACCTTCATGAATGAACCTTATTAGGTCCTTCTCAACCTATAGCCAATGACAACAAGCTAGTGAAGCTGGCCTTTGGACAGATGTAGGAGTGATGCAAAAGGAAATATGGAACAGGGTCAAATTTTGTTCTTGGCCGTCTGGACCACTTCAAAACTTCACTTGTCTCACATGGAATGTGCCATGTTTGATAATATATACACCACCACTTCTGTTCAATTGGTGCGCATTTGGTTAGAGCAAATACGCCTCCAGAATTTAATACAACCGAGTTCATAAAATACTATGATGTTTGATTGTGTTTTGCACAAAACGAAATCATACCAGAACACCCTTAGATTTTTATATTCCAAACAAGAAGATTAGAATTCTGTTTCCACACAAATAATAATAATAATAATAATTGTGAGAGAGAAGGATTTTTAAGACAGATACACAAAATTATAAATGAAGAAGTGTCTGTTCAATCAACCTGACTGTTCACGTAGATGGTTTTAGTATCTGCTCATTAACATACTAGTATTATCATAATTAACAAAGTGTCTATTATTAACAGACACGCTTTTTCATGATTAACAAATAAAGAAACTACAAAGGAAAGTGAAAAGTTAGTGGGGAATCCACTGGAAAACATATTTGAAGAAAATGATTGAGGTAGGGTTACACAAGGTAGCTTCCTAGTGGATCAAAATAAAATAACATAAATGACAAACTTCAGAAAATTTCTTTGAATTGAACTTCCATTCATTTTGATATTATTCTCTCAAAGTTTAAAAACTCTCATGATATTGAACTTTCAATTTTTTTCAAATATCATATTCCGTTAAGATTTTTCCTTAATTTTTGTCAAAATACCCTGGTTTATTTTTTATAAAAATAAATAAAAAATAAAAAATTGCAAAGATTTTTACAATTTTTTGTTGTATTTTTTTATAATAAAAATATGGGTATTTTGGGAACTTCAACAATATTTAACGGAAAATTTTAACAGAATTGGGTAATTAAAAGAAATTAAAAGTTTGATACCTTTCATTAAAAGTTTTTGAACTTTAAAAATGCACTTTCAAAACGAGTAAAAGTTTAGAGAAGTTTTGTAAAGTTAAAAAATAAATAAATAAATAAAAAATTATAAAAAAAAAATTATATAAAAAAAAAAGTAGGAATAACATGCTTGCCTCATTCTCACGAGTGCAAAAGTAAAAAAAATAAATAAATAGAATAAAAAATAAATTAATTAAAATTTAAATTTAAAAAAAAAAAAAAAAGAAAAAGAAAAGAAGGAATAACATGCTTGCCTCATTCTCACGAGTGCAAAAGTTTGATAATTGCGAATAGAAAACTACAAAAAGGTTTGTTATGGTATCAAATTCCTGTGATTTGAAGCATAAAATATTTAGTTGGAATGTGAGTCATCATGAGGTCGACCACACAAAAGAAAGAACAGAAAGGGAGGAGGATGCCCCATTCTTAATCTACATTAATGTATGGTAATAAATAGAGTGTAATCTTTCTTAATCTACATTAATGTATGGCATCTATTTTATATCGATAGATTTCACCCGTTTTAAGTGAGTTTTTACCATTTTAGCATGTTTTAAAAAGTCTTAAAACACATCACGTTAGCTGGTATGTTGATATAAAATAGATGTGGTAAATAATTATCAAAAGTAACATTACTGATATAGGACGACATTTATCCATATTTTCGGTGAAAACAAAAATAATAAAAAAAATATTGCAAATAATGTTGGAGCAACGCTGCTTGATTAGAATTTTACCCGTTCCCGAACAATGGAAGTACAAAAGAAAAAATTTGTCATCATTATAGCTTATTATCAATTATATTTTATTTTCTATTTTAGATTAGGACTAGATTTACTATTAATTGTTGTTAGGATTATGTTTACTTTCTCTGCAAGTATTTATCTTCTATATATATGTAAATTTGTTGATCTAAAACACATAATCAATTAAATTATTATCAAATCAGAAAATTTCTATCAAATATTATGCTGAGTAT
This sequence comes from Corylus avellana, assembly GCF_901000735.1. Classification (NCBI taxonomy): domain Eukaryota; kingdom Viridiplantae; phylum Streptophyta; class Magnoliopsida; order Fagales; family Betulaceae; genus Corylus; species Corylus avellana. The sequence continues at coordinate 4,882,427 of NC_081548.1, read as the reverse complement.
ATATTTCTTAAGCATGCAGACTTATTTTATCTTTTGAATATTTTGGTCAAAAGACACAAATGCTTTTGGTTATTTTTACTAGAGGCCTGTTTGAGATTGCGTTTGATGGGCTTAAAAATACTTTTTAACACTTAAAAAATCTGTTTGAAAAAAAAAAAAAAAAATTCGTTTGGTAAAAAAATAAAAGCGCTTTTAATGGTTCAAAATGCCTAAAAATGGCCAAAACGCACTTTGGCAAAAGCTCAAAAATGAAACTTTTGGCCAAAAACGTTTTTTTAACTTAAAAGCTCTATTTCTCAAACGCAATTTCAAACAAGTTCTAAAGTCTTGTACTATGACAATTACTTTTATATATATATATATATATATGAGAGTAATTGTGGCAAGACACAGTATCACACAAAAGAGAATTAAATATAAATGAGAAATTTCTCTAAATTCTCTTCTAAAGTGCTGTACGACACACCAAGCTTGTGAGAATACAAAGCTAGAAGAAACTAGTGCATAAAATTGTCGGTAGAAAACTCCTTTCTCTTCCTTCTCAAATGACCGAATGACTTCTTCTATATGAAAGCCAACAATGACAAGTCAGAGCTTGCCCAAAAAGCTAAGAGAGACAACACATATCGTTAAAAGAGGGCCACATAATTAACAACAACCAACAATGGGGCCAACATTGATCTATTTTTCAAAGCTCATATAATAACATTGTTGGCTATTAAAGTTTGAGGAATGATATTTGTTATCAAACGCTCACAGCATAACAAGTTCTATAATAATTTACTTATTAAATTGTGGACTTACGCAAGTGCTTTAGTTTAGCAGGTTTGATGGACTGTTGGGTTGAGCATTTCGCTAAGATGAAAATGCCGACTCATATAGTCAGGTTTGCGTAGAATAGTTAGAAGATGTTAATGTTGTAGTTATTTTTATATTGATGATATATATAGTAGTTGATGTTGATGGAGTGTTTAGATTCAACTCAAATCATTTTTATTCCGCTTTCCGCTATATAATTACTCTAAAAAGTTGGTGTTTGAGGGAGTATATCCAACTAGTTATTAGTTAATTAATAATTAGTATGAAGGAACTACAAGCAACCCTTTGAGTTAATTATATCAATTAATTAAAATTTTGGGGCATTTCCTAATATCCCTAGGTTATAAGTTAATTTAGGAGATGGATCAAAAACCCATTAAAAATGAAATAAGACTATCCTTAATATATTTTTTTGAATTGACAATTTTATTCTTAATATATTTTTTTATTTTTTATTTTTAAAAAAATTGTACTAAAAACTATATTTTTATTTCTCACCACTGACATAATAGTCTCAACTAATTCTTAAAAAAGTACTTATTAAAAAATAAATAAATTAAACTGCCACATTAAATAAAAATGTAATTTTTAACATTTTTGTAACCAAAAAAAAAAAAAAGTGCATGTTACACGTTGTCCTTTGAGTCCCTCATAAACTTTAGAGGAGTGCTGCACATTTCAAATTTTTTTTTTCAAAAATTAGTTTATAAATGATGTGTCATCATCTCATGAATTAATGACACACTTCTCAAAATAATAAATTTCATGAAATGAATAGTATTTCTCTATACTTTGGGACAAATAATTCAAATGGACAGTTAGTGATGACGACGGTTGACAACAACATCAAAATATGTGGGTAGCATTTTTTTGTCACTGAGATTTTTTGAATAAGAATCCCACTTCTCAAAAAAATATGTGGATTCAGCTGGGCGCGAGTTGAAGCCTCAAGGGGTATATCCGGCATTATGTTTTGAAAAACGAAGGGTGTTTGTCTCAATTTGGTACTAACTTTTTGAATTGTCCGGTCAATAAATTATGAATAAATTCATCCTTAAGTACGTAGGACCACATGTCCGTTTCATGGATTCGACAATGCTTTTTTGTCCATATCATACCGACAAATCATTTTCATTTTACTTAGAAAGTTATTTTTTTGTAAAAGAAAGTATTTGTACTTGTTGCAAGATATATGCTTCTAATGGTTAAGACAAAAAAAAAAAAAAAAAAAAGGATAAAAACAAGACATCAATAGTGACACATGGAAAGACTACTACCAGAGAATTTCATGTTAAAGAATTAGGTGTGGTTCAACTTCAACTTAGCTTTTTCAAAATATTGAAATCTTTGGACCTAATTATGGGAAAAAGTTTTCTTCCAAAAGTTTATTAAACTGACATATGTCCTTAGAATATGTAATTAATTGAGGAATTAATTTTAAATTTAATAAGCTGAATTTGAGGAATTAATTGTAAAAAAAACTTTGTTCATTATTAGGCATGGGCCTTCTCAGGGATATCTATGCACATTTCTTGCAGCAGCTTTGAAATCAAGCATAGTAAAACCATAACTTACAATGAGGGAATTTCCTTACTTTCTATTTACATGTATAACATCTCATCTTTTTTGGAAGCTAAATGCCTTGATTGAATAGGCAAATGTGAATCCAAAGAAAAACTGAAATTCCAACTATCACAATTGCAACAACACCCACAAAGTCATTTCTATACCCAAAATAACTTATCAAAAAATCTTCCACAGTCTCACCAGAATCAAATTTTTCATCAATGTCTCCAAATTGTGAAGCAATCATTCCATACAAGGTCCAAGAGACAGGACAAGCCCATCTCCACCAGATTGGCATTCTCTGTCACAAGGTAAATTTAGTCCAATTAATACCAAGTGATTGAAATGAGAGTAACTTTCTTTTTTATTTTTTATAAAATAATATCCACCTAAGACTAGGAGAACACTAGAAAAGCACCGGGAGAACACCTAGCATTGCCCATTAATAAAATAGACAAGATATTTTACGTGGTTCGGTCTATGACCTACGTCCACAGATAAAGCCTAAATGGCTACATTATGCTCTTATTGCTTGATGTCTTTCACAATACATGGTACTCCTATTTATAGGAGAATTTGGGTAGATAAGTTTGGTAATCAAATCAAAGTAATTTGATTACCAACAAATCTAATTACAATAAAATCAATCAAATTTGATTTATCATAAAATCTGATTATAGAAGATTAATACAATCAATTACAATAAATCAAATCCCCTAATATTCTCTAACATCCCCCCTCAAACTCAAGGTGGAAGATGAAACCTTGAGTTTGAATTTTTTTTTTTTTTTTTTTTTTTGAGATGACAAAACAATACAAAAGAGGGCCATCTATGGGCCAAAAAGAAGAGCCAACTTTGGGCTGAAATGAGAGCCAACTGTGGGCTGAAGTGGGCCTGAGTTTTAAATAATACCACGAAGGTCAATTAAAAAGAGAGCCAACTTTGGGCTAAGGTGAAAGCCAACTTTGGGCTGAAGTGAGAGCTAAGTGTGGGCTACAATGGCCTGGGTTTTAAACAATACCACAAAGCCGAGCAAAAATAATACAGGCCAATGGATGGGCAACTCTTTTGATGTTTTGATTTTTTTTTTTTTTTTTTTAGAATAGGGATATTAGCACACTCGAATAAGGTAAATCAAGCATATAGCCAAACACACGTCTTCTTTTACAAAATCTTCTCAGCACACGCACATCACACCTCCAAGTATCGGAGAATGAAGAAAAACACGTTGTTTGAAGCCAGAGGCAAAGGGAAAACGATGTTGGCACCGGCAATGGGCTTTGGACAACCAATGGAGGAGGCTACAGATCGAAGACGCGAACAACACTAAGAGCGACGGAAGTCAGCGCTTGGAAGGCTGGAAGCAGATGGAATGAGGACGACAACAGACCTGGCTGCGAATGGTGGGACTCGATGCTAGGGAATCGCCGGTGAAGAAATCTGTTCAAACAAAAGGCTGAGAGAAAATGCTGCTAGCGCCGGCGCTGGGATGAGATCGGATGTTCTGAGTGGCGTAGAGGTTCACGGTGCTGGATCTGTCAATGAGATAAGGTGGACGGTGGCTGGATGGTGTAGGTTCGACCTTGTGGAAGGCCAGAGAAGGCGTGCGGCTCTAGGCTGGTAATGAGTGAAGGAAGGTCACCAGAGGCGAAGAACGGCAACCTCCGTCTCTGCTGAATACGTTGGCCTATTTTTTTTCAACAAAATAAACAAAAAGTACACAGGACCATTGGATTGAAACACTGGCGTAAGCCGATGGCTCTGATACCATGAAAAAATTCATAATATTATGAATATTAAATGCATAAATAATAAAATAAGAATAATAAAATAGACAAGATATTTTACGTGGTTCAGTCTATGACCTACGTCCACAGAGAAAGCCCAAAGAGCTATTGTAGCGCCTCGACTTTACTTAATGAAAGGCGAAAGTAAAAATGTCTAATTCCCACTAAGCACTACTATATCTTCCTCAGTATCATCAGAGATTATAAAGCTTGTAGCGGAATAAATTATTTTTTTCTTATATAACCCTTACAGAACACACCAGAGCTGATAACACGATTTCTATATTAAACAAATTTTTATATTGTACTTTACATAAGAAGAAAACACACTAGTCAAAAGTGCCACAGACGGCACCTATGTAAATGTACACCAAAATTACCTAGAACATGTCTAACTACGGATACATTTCAAAGATAGATATCTTCATGGTATTCTACAACAAACTAAGGTACCAAAAAACCATATCCATAATAACCTAGGTAGGCATATGGACCATCGTCACCTTCTTCTATATCTGCAGCAACATCTATGTAAATGTGGTGTAATTGTGGTGTTACCACATTTACATAGGCAGATTAATGAGTCCACAGTCTCAATAGGTATAAGAATTACTAACATTTTCAATATGAGCCATCTTTTTCGAGAGTATCTCTAACATGGTGATTATAATAACAGTTACGTTAGGTTTTCCAAACAAATTCATTTTTGTATAATACATAGCTGATAAGATAAGCACTGTAGAGCTATTTTGTAATAAAATCCATTTATCTTCTCTAGACATTTTCTTTACTATGTATGACTTTATATTTATACATATATGCATTTTACTTGCATCTCATAAAATGAATATGCATATAAATATAAAGAGATAAAACAACTAAATCATAAAACATATAAATCACATTATTCAATGTATGCAATGCAACCTCTGGCCTCTCTGGCTTTCTAAAGGACTTGAACCTTTCGTTTGCAGCTATCAGGAAACACCTTCGGCTCCTCGGTTAGTACCTGGCTCCTTATTTTAACCTGGAAGGCTCCTTCGGCTTCCATCGTTAACATAAGAACACCTTATAATTTTACATTCAACTCTAGGAAGACAAAAAGCTTATTATTTAACTTGAGAGACTCCTTCGGCTCCTACCGTTAACATAGGAAAACCTTCTTGCTTCATATTTAATTCATCTCTTATTCTCAATGTTCAACAATATGCAATAACATGTCTCTTAAAATCATTCTTTTGTTCTCATAATCATCTCCTTTCATTTCGCAAGTTATTTCAATACATGTGAAAATAATTGAAAACATATAATCATGTTATTCATAAAGATGGTTTCTGCCAAAAGGCATGTTCTCTGGTAGTAGTCTTTCCATGTGTCATTCTTAATGTCTTCTTTTTCTTCTTCTTTTTATTTTTTACCACTAGAAGCTTGTATCTTGCAACAAGTACAAATATTTTCTTTTACAAAAAAATAACTTTCTAAGTAAAATGAAAAGGATTTGTAGGTATGATATCATATGGACAAAAAAGTTGATGGTTTCTGCCAAAAGGCATGTTCATTATGTTCATGCGTTTGGTGGGTTACCAGAAAACAAAGCTTTAAGACTTTCAATTTATTAGTGATGTTTGCTGAGGACCTCTTCAGGAATTGGTGGAAGGTCATGGAAGGCCATTAGAGTGAGATTTGAGAACACTAAGATTCAACCATTGATAAGATAGGGTTGTTGATATATTGACTTATTGAGGCTTTGCTTATGTGGTGTGTGATGCTTTAATATAATATTATAATGACTAATATTGTTCTTTACACTCATTTTATATTGGACGACGTGTCATTTTTAAGTGGTTTTCTATGTCAGCCAGTTAAAATACGTCACATTAGCCGATGTAAAATATGTATGAAGCATAACATTACTATATTATAATTATTTTGTCCAGTCATCAAGTTCTAATGATTTTGTATGCTCATAGATTGTCACATGTCAATATATTATTGGTGTTGATGCGTCAAAGTGTCACACGGCATTAACTTTAGTTAAAAATTTATCAAAGTTTTCTTTATAAATTGGATTGGGAGAATTAAATTGACACATATTTTTAAAACATGTGATTCTCACATACATTTTTATTAAAACATGAAATTCTCACAGATTTCCTCAAAAATAATTCTACAAACAGTAAAGTTTTCACGACGGCGAAGAAAGTTACCAGATCAGTAATCTATTTCATAACGCTACTACTTGCTGAAGCTTCACTAAAACACTTTGCTAAAGACCAAAGTCGCTTCAATAAATATAAAAATTGCCTCAAATTATTATGTTTTGCATGAGTAATGCTATATACTATATATTTATCTTACAATTATGTCATAATATTGATGTGCCAGCCACAATTAACCCTTAACGTTGATTGATCTAACGGTTGATTGAGATTATTACGTCAGTATTATGAGATAATTATAGAATAAAATGTTTTTTTTTTTTTTAGCACTACTCATTTTGCATTCGATTCTCCATTTGAACTAAAAAAACAAAAATCATTAACCTTTTTTTTGTGGGCAAGAATCAAGATACATCACATGACTAAAAAAAAAAAAAATCAAACTGAAAGACACAAGACACGCGAAAAACGATGTGGATGATCCATCAGCAATTTGTGTCAATGATTATGTACAAAAAGGAGATTGTCCGCAATGTGAAGTTTGATTAACTTCCTACATCTGATATGATGGCATGCTGTCAACTCTTGTTGGCTTGCATTACTAAACACATTTATTTATATATATATATATATATATATATATATATATATATATATATAGAATTTAGAATCTTCATAATCTAAACATTATCTATGACATATATAATCTATGAAAAGTTAACGTCTCAATCAATTTCAGATTTATAGCAAATTTCGGAGAATTACGTCTGTATCTACTACTAGGTTCTTGATTCCTTGACTTTTTTTAACTCTGCTACTAGTGCTTTATCAATTTGAATCCCTTTCGTTACCTTTACTATAGTGACAATTCTTCTTTATACTTGATAACTCATCCATCATCGGTCTATAATTTGTTCTCAGAAAATGAACCATAAGAAAATAAAAGACCGACAAAAACCAATTTTATTATTCTTAAGAATTCGTGAAAACAAAACCTAAGAAAACGAATAAAACTTCACCTCACAGATCGCTTCTAAAAGCTAATCTAGAGAGAATTTATTCTTATTTAAAAACAACCAAAATACAATAACAAAAACCCAACACCATCACGTGTTTCCCGCTCCACCGTCGGCGAGCCACGGGTCGTTAAAAAGCACCCCGAAGACCATTGACACATGCGTCCTGATCAATCTATTGTGGAGGAGGGAAAAGGGAGGCGAAAGGAGGAAAGAGAGAAGGGGCGGGGCGGAGGGAGTCGTAACTCCCTCCCTCCACTCTACTACGTTCACTGGACACATTTTCAAACACATGGATTAATTAAAGATCTTGTTAGGATATATTATATTATTGATTTATATTTTTTTAGTGTAGGTCGATTTATGTTTTCTTATATAAGTCGATTTAAGTTTATTTGTATAGGTCGACTTATACAATTATAAATGGATCAAGATCCACATTCTCACATTACGAAATTTAGACAGTTTTTAAGCATCTAAACGCTTTGAAAATGTTAGATTAGGATCTCCAACAATTTCAAAAAAAATTGTAAATTCTCAAATTATGAAATTTAAGTCCTTTTTAAACATCAAAACGCTTCAAAAATGTCATATATTAAAAATGTAATATGTTACAGTTGAAAACTGAGTAAAATATCGTTTGGGAGAGAAATTTTTTATGACTATCTTGATATGTGATATTTTTGAAGCGTTTGAATGCTTAGAAATAACTTAAATTTCGTAGTTTGAGAATCTACGTACAATTTTAAAGAAATTATTGAGAATCATGACATGGAACCACCCGCTCCTTATCTTGCTTTTCTCTCACGGGGGCATGTAATAATCATACTTCAAAAGCTTTATAAAATAGTATTAGTCACAGTAAGTAGTTATACTTAATAAAGTAGTATCATGCTCAGTAAGTAGTTATACTTACGTTTCACCGTAGACCATTAAGTTGGATTCCCGCTCTAACCCTTGATTCTAATACTCATTGCATTTAGTGCGCTCGTGTGTGACCATATATTAGTTTAAAATTATATTTAAAAGGCTAAAATAACGATCTCTTAATTTCTCCCTATGCTCTATCCAAAATTAGACAGCATAACGACATATATCTAAAATATTATAATGTCACTCGGGCATCATAACAACTATGTAGCGTTTACCACATATTTTTATATGGGCATTACTACGACATTAATATAATATTTATCTAGAACTTCTAATATTACTTGAGCATCACAATGGCACTATTGTAAATACCTAATAAAATTTAGGTAGCACAACGATGCATTTGTAATATTTACAAGGATGATTGAATATAATATCATTTCTTGAGATATTCAATCACACTTTCTCGAGCAATTTAGACATCATAACAACATAAATTAAATTCAAATAACTAGAATTGACATAAACTAAAGATAAAAGAATTATACCTAGCACTCCCACTTGAAGTAGCTCCACTAATATATATTTCTCCCTCTGTGTAACTCTTAGTACATGAGAGAGGGACAGGAATTTTTAAGTGAAAATTAATAAATGGCGTGGGCTATTTATAGGTGAAGTTTTGGGACAAGGTTGGTATAAAGCATAAAGGTTGATCGAACGACAAAACTTGATTGCCGTTATTTTTTTTAGGGATGAACAGTAACTCAAACGTTGGAAAAATAATAATTTACTGTAGCCTTTTTCCTTGTAGGCGTGACGTCTTGTGTGTGGAGAAATTCCATCACGCCAGCTCATGAAGTAGGAGCTTTCAAGAAGGTTTTTCCATGCTGCACTAGGCGTTCCCCCATCTATAGCTTTTGAGATAAAAATTTCATTATTTTAAAGTCCACTATATTACACCCACTCACACTAATGAGCTTGAAGGTTCTAGTGTCCATGTGAATGCAATTGCATGTGTACGTACATACTATAGTAGGTGTAATATAATATAATATATTATAATCCATATATATATTTTGCTTATGTAAATGCTAAAGTAAGTGTAATCCATTTTCTTTTAAGTATAATTAAATCTTGAATAACAAATTAATAATAATGCGAGTCAAAGCCTATAGAAACACAGAATATGATAAATGAAGGAAATAGAGAAAGACACAAAAAGATTAAGGTGGTTCGGCATATAGCCTACATCCACACATAGGCTACATATTTCCTTGATTTATAATAAATAGAGTTTTACATATAATTTGAAATATTTCAAATACAATCATATCCCTTAAATCTCCCTTGATTTAGGGAATACAAATCAATATTTATCACTAAGGACTATTTATATCCTTAACATGCCCCCGCAAGATGAACAGTCCGTTAGCGATCGTTGATCTTGAACATCGAGTGGCTGGAGTTGATGGCGCCTGATTGAAAGATCGGCTGCTCTTGAACTTGAACTTCGGCGACTGTGCCCGGAATTTGAACATTGGCAACTTCTTCGCATTAGCCTTTTTGCTCTGATACCATATAGAAAGTGGTTCGGCATATAACCTACATACACACACTAAAGCCTCAATAAGCTACATATTACCTTGATTTATAATTTGAGTACATTGCTCTATTTATAGAGCTTTACATATGATTTGAAATATTTCAAATACAATCAAATCCCTTAAATCAGGGTTAACAAATATTATCTCATTTCCTTAATTTAGGGAATACAAATCAATATTTATCACCAATGATTATTTATATCCTTAACAAAGCCTAGTTCGAACCAACTCCTTCTCAAATTGAACTGATAACATAAAATTAGACATCAAATATATTTTCCTAATATATTTGATTTAACTTAAGATCACAATTTATACTAAAGCATTCTTAAACATCCTACGTGTTACAGCTACACATTATGCTCTTATTGCTTGATGTCTTTCATCATACATGGTACTCCTATTTATAGGAGAATTAGGGTAGATAAGTTTGGTAATCAAATCAAGGTAATTTGATTACCAACAAATCTAATTACAATAAAATCAATCAGATTTGATTTATCATCAAATTTGATTATAGAAGATTACAATCAATAACAATAAAATCAAATCTCCTAATATTCTCTAACACTAATATAAGGCATTCTGTAAGCTCAACGAAATACACAGATGGAACAAAAGTAGCTACTTCATCCTTAAATCACCAAAAATTTAAAAATAAAATAAAAAAAAGGGAAGAATATGTTGATATCCTCTACCAAGTAAAAAGGTCCTTACATTCCATCTAATTCGACAAGAATTTCCACAGATGCAGGGTGGTTTTCCAGTGTTCATTGAATGAAAGCGTCACATTGAAAATCTACAAAATTACAAGCCAATGAAAGCTTCACAGACAAGAGTAACTTCTACAATTACTCATTACTGCCCCACATATGAAATTTTGGTCCTTCCAAATCAATGGAAATCTCTATTACACCATCGATATCTCTTGGGTGTTATGTCTACATCTGCATTAGATTTAAATGTAATGGATTATTATTATGTCCTTATTAGTAATTTGTGCATAAAACCACACTTATAGAAAAACAACTTCCTTATAAATTTTACTAAACACTAACCGGGATTTTAAAAATTGTTTTTTTATAAACTACATTTTGAATAATCGCTATTTTTTAAAAAAAAAAATCCTACTTCTGAAACTGCAATCCCAAACAAACCTTAATATTGTCTTTGGGTGCGCCTCACGCTTTTATACTTTCTGTGTACCTAGGTTGACCTTCAAGCTTTTAATGATATCGATTACTTTTTTTTTTTCTAATTAAAAGAGGGGGGAGGGGCGACCAGTGTAAATTTCCCCCCCTGGGCGTGACCATAGGGGCCCCCCCTCGCCATGGAATGTCCGGTTTGAGCCATAGCTACTGCCTAAGCGGCGAGCCCGTCACCACAGCCCCACAAAGGTGCGAGTTGGTAAAGCCCAGTGTTGAGCACGCACTACTACCGCAAGCGGGTTCGAACTCGTGCCCCTGGAGGGGGGGATTTACCCGGCTGCTTTACCATCTCGACTACCACCTTGGTGGTAATGATATCGATTACTTATTAAAGAAAGATACTCTCTATGCAATTGTTTGTGCATTTGTGAGTTTAAATTTTTTTCTTGTTTCCCGTAGGTTGACAGGTCTGGCGCTTTTCTCAACCAGCTCGTTGATATGCAACAGGTTGCTGCCAACGATTTTGCCAAGCAATTGAAGCACTTGAGGGAATGCATATCTATATCCAAAATCCCCAACTACTGATATTAAAGCTGTTGGTGTGTGATTTATTGTTCAAAGTCAACATGCCACCTTGAAATGCATGTGGCAGCAGAAGGTAATTTTTCATCCTAGAATATGATACGATTATCTAGTGGGTGGTTGGCAATGATACACCAGAACACTAATTGATTGATAGCAAAGAACCTTGCAGACCACCCCTTCCCTCTGGCTCCTTAAGGAACAAAGAATGTTTAGCAAAGCTAACTAATGTGCTTTTATTTTATTTTTTTAATTTTTTTTTTTTTGGTCCACCTCTTTCTCCTTGTTCATGTATGATTTTAGGCTTTTTTGCTGAATTAAAAGCCTGTTTGGAATTGCATTTGAGGGGCTTAAAAGTGTTTTTAACACTCAAAAAGTTCGTTTGAAGAAAAAAAAATACTCGTTTGGTAAAAAAATTGAAAGCGTTTTTAAATGTCCAAAAAGCCTAAAATGGGCTTAAACGTACTTTTAGCAGAAGCTTTTGCCCAAAAATATTTTTTGACTTAAAAGCTATATTTTTCAAACGCAATCTCAAACCGGTTGAAGCCTGTTTATGTGGGCGTATGGGAGAATTGTGATCAGTGATGGGCCAAATCACGCAAACCATTTTAGACAAGTTAGGGAAAAAGGCAGCATCAATTAAAGTTTGCTTTTATGGGTTCGGGCCTACTCACATGGGAGAAAACTATTCGAGCCTGGCCTAACCACGCAAAAATCAATTGGGTCCATTTGTGCTTTAACAAAATAATCATTTTCTTTTTCAAGAATCTCATAGAGAAAATGTGAAAAAGATGCTAATAATATTCATGTGAAAATAAATAAGTTAAATAACTCAAAAACAAAGCATTTTTCAGAACAAGCATTTCACTGATGGGTGACGTGTCGATTTATCATATGTCACTATTTTTTTAGTGTCATTAGTGACGTGTGAACTTTGACACATCACTAACTAGTGACGTGTTAGATGAACACGTCACCAAATCAAAAAACAACTAAAAAAATTTTGGAAAAGAAATTTTTTTTTTTTTTAAAGAAAAAAAATGAAATTAATATAAATTAGTGACGTGTGTATAATCACACGTCATCAATTGGTGACGTGTCAATTGTGACACGTCACCAATAGGCAATTAGTTAATTACTAAATTAAATGCATTTTAATTACTAAATTAAATGCATCTTAATTACTACCCGTGAGCTCGCTTCGGCTCGGCTAGGTCGTATTCGACTCGATTATTTTTTTTTTTTTTTTTTTGAAATCTCGACTCGATTATTAAATGAGCTATATGTAGACACAAAACTAAACTCGATTATTAAACGATACATACATGTATAAAACTCGATCGGCTCGCTTGTTTCAAGTCCGCAAACATACTCGTATAAGGGCTATGAGTGGCTTATTAGCGCGACTCGTATATATATATATATATAAAGGTAATTATATAATAAGTCCCTGAGTCAACCCTCCAAAATTTAAAAATCCTTAAATTTTTTTTTTTTTTCGAAAATTTACTTCATGGGTCAATCGAAATGATAATAAAATTTCTACCGTCAAAATTTTTTAACAGCTGTTAGTCCCAATCAAAATGCACTGTTTCACCTCATTAAAATCTTAATTTTTTATTAATTTAATTTTAAAATTTAAATTAAAAATTAAAAATTAAAAATTGAAGCCACCCTATGGGTGGTTTGGGGTGGCTCACACTCACAGGCCACCTCCGAAGCCACCCCAAGAGTAGTTTGGGGTGGCTCGCGGCCACCCCATAGGTGGAGGGGTGGGCAAACCACCACGCCACCCCTTCATTTTCTTAAAAAAAAAAAAATTATTTTTAATTTTTAATTTTAGATTTAAATTTTAAAATTAAATTACAAAAAATTAATATTTTAATGAGGTAAACCATTACGCTTTGATTGGGACTACCATGCTAAAAATTTTGACTATAGAATTTTATCGTATTGGCTCTCGATTGACTCAAGGAGTATATTTTCGAAAAAAAAAAAAAAAAAAAAAAAAAAATCTTAATGATTTTTAAATTTTGGAAGGCTGACTTAGGGACTTATTATATAATTACCCTTAATTTAATAAAAATAACTTATATAGTATATTACTTACTATTTATTGAGTAACTAATTAACAATAGTCAATGTATATTAATTATTAAGTATTTGTCAAAAAAATATTAAGTAACAATAATTAACTGGTATATAATATATAATTATATCTATGATTATAAGTATCCATATAATATACAATTGAATGATAAAAGTTAATCATATGGTTATATCTTAAATGATCTAACAATTAATGATAGTTGAAACTTGAGTAGACAATTTGAATTATTAATTATATCGATTCATATAATTCATATAATTCACATAATATACCATGACAATGTGGTTTGAATAATCCTAGATGAAATGATTAGCATTAGAAATTTAAAATTAACAATAACAAATTAACAATACATGTGTCCTATAGTAGTCCACTTAATTAAGTATTGACGTTGCCCTTGAAGATTTGGAATTGATAGCATAAGATGATATAATATGACATAACTCATAACCATACAAATTAATATTAATACAACAATTAAGTACTAGAGATCGATTTAGTACCAATGTTAATGTATGTTATAAACATATAAGTCCATTTATATTATAAATTATATTTATACATATATGCATATTGAATAATATAAATGTATAAGATCAATACTTAATCACGTGATTCAGTGGCAATTAAAATACTTAATCATATTATTAATGTACAATTATAATGTGATTTGTAGCCTTTAATTTATTTTTAAAAAAAAGAGTATGGCTATCACACTTTCATTGTGGGTATTCTCAAAAAATGAGCATGACAATTCAAAAAATGAGTATGGCTGGTGTTCTCTTAGTCCCAAGTATATATTATTTCTAAAAAGCAAGTGAGCGAAATAAGAGCCAATTTTTTTTTTCTTATTTAAAAAATAATATCATGGCATGTCACCAAAGTGGTGATGTGCCACAGGTGCCATGTCACCAATTGGTGACGTTATTACTGTTCACATGTCACCTATTGGCAATTAATTAATAATGGCACGTCACCAATATGTATTACGAAACAGGATCATATGGCCACAAATGAGACACATATCCTATTAATAAAAATAAAAAATAAAAAAATATTGTTTTAAATTAAAAAAAAAAATTAATAAAAAAGAAGGTGGTCGTTACCTCATAGGGTGGCCTCTATTTAGTAGGGTTCTCGCCCTCAATACCGGCCAGGGGTGGTCACACCCCATGGCCTACAGTGTATTTGGGCACCTATCTGCAAAGGGGGGTGGGATCACACCCCCAAGGGCCAGTGTTTAAAAAAAAAAAAAAAAAAAGGGTTGGCCCCTTTGGGTGGCCGGAATCTCCCTTGGCCCGGGTGACCCCTGCTCTGGTATTTCACACCCCCCTTTGCAAGATGGTATGCAACTTCACCCCCATATGCCATGGGGAACGCCACCCCCAAGTGGACATTGGGGTGGCTCACCCCAATGGGGTGGCCACACTCCCCACAGGCTTCAGCCACCCCCTTCTTTTTTCTTATTTTTTATTAATTTGTTTTTTAATTTTTTTTTAATTTAAAATAATATTTTTTTATTATTTTTATTAATGGAATATGTGTCTCATTTGTGGCCATAGGATTTCTTAGAAAAAATCTTGGCCATGAACTGGATATTCTCCAGTCCATTATGGACTGGAGAGGATCCTATTCCATGTAGTACTGTTCAGACGTCACCATAGGCAATTAATTAATTACTAAATTAAATGCATTTTAATTATAATTTGAAAAATGGAAAGTATATATATATATATTCTTCTCCCGCTCTCCCTCTATTCCTCTCCAAGCCTACTCTTCCTCTATCCCTCTCCCGCTCTCCCTCTCCCACACCTGTCTGTTTCACTTCGGCTCCGGCGACTCGAGAAGAAAATCGTTGGTTGGGCGTCGGCAAAGGAACTAAAAAATCTCCACCTCCGGGAAGGATCTCTCTCCTCCACCGGTTGGTTCTTAGGTTAATCTTGGGGTTTTCTTTTGGTTAATTTTTCTGTTGTTTGGCTTGGAATTTTGGTTAAGAATCTGAAAAGTTGATTTTTTTTTCCTTCCTAGATTGGCTGTCTGTTTTGCTTAGAAACTTGGAAATTCCTTTTGCTACTTGGAAATTTCTGTGTTTTTTGTTGTTGTTGTTGTTATTTTCGTTATGTATGTATGTATGTAAATCTTGGATGTTTTGTCTGTGGGAATTTCTGGCTCTTGATTTGGTATGGCCGTATGAGAATTTCTGATGGGTTTTCTTTGATGTGTTTTATTTTGATGGGTTTTTATAACTAATGCCATTGAGGAATCTCTAGTTTCTCTTTGAATTTTTGTTCTACCTATTGAATTTCAAATTTGAAATCATAATGATTTGGGGAATTTTTGATATTTTTGATTAGGTCCGAATTTGGGGAATTTTAGTAAGAAGCTAAATTCTAAAATTAACTTGGGCTTTTGTGTGAAGTAGATTTCTATGCATGATTTAAGCTCCGGGTTGTTAGATTAATGGGTTGAAAGCTTCAATTTCACTATTGTTCATAGTATGGACATAATTCCTAGTTTGTATAGTATGAATTAAATTAGGGCTTTTGGTATGTGAACACTATGATTGCTAATTGGATGGGTTAATTACATTTAAAGTATTAATTAACCCTAGACTTTCATGAGTTCAATGGAAATTGATGCCTATGTTGTTATAGATTCCGACATATTCACATTGTATGTGAATATGTCATATTAGCTCCTTAGTTACCCATGCTTTCGAACTGAATGAATTCTGCAATGGTTTTATCATCATATGTAAATTATTTCCCTTTGTACTCATATTTACACACATTGATATCTTTGTAGAGCCTCTAGATTCCATGGCCTAGATGGGACATGTAAATGGGGGTGATTGGCAAGAGGAGGTTTATCAATGACTTATGAAACGGAAGAGGAGGTTCATCATATGAAATGACTTCTGAAATTCAAAGATGATGTGTCCATTGTGACACGTCACCAATTTGGTGATATGACCCTATTGACACATCACCAAATTGGTGACCTGCTGAACATAACACGTCACCTTTTGGAGGAGGAATTACACACGTCACCACTTGGTGACGTGTGCTAAGACGACACGTCACCAATTCCAATTGAGATATGCTTCACCTCATTAAAATGGCCATCTTTCAGCCATAAATGTCTACGTGGCATCAATTTTTTAATTTTTCCTTTTTCCCTTCCTACAACACCTTCTCTCTCCACTGTCAGCCAAGACTTTTTTTTTCTTCCTTTTTCTCCTCTTCCCTCCATTTCTCCCTCTCGCCATTTTCTCCCTCTCTCAGACACTCTCTCTCTGTTTCTTCCTCTTTGAGCTCTCGCCGGTGTTGGTTGACTGGGTTCGGAAGCGGCGGTGGTTTGGGTCCGGCGGAAGTTTTGCTCAGAAGACGCCATCGGCTTGGATCCGGTAACGGCGTTGGTTTGGGCCCCGGCGGGGGTTTTGCCTAGAAGACGCCGGAAACTTGGCTCCTGTAATGACGTTTTTTTGGGTCCCGGCGGGGGTTTTGCCTAGAAGACGCTGGCAATTTGGCTCTGGCTGGTTTCCGTTTTGGGTTCTTTCTTTGTCTGTTTGGTGTTTTCCGTTTTGGGCTTTTTTTTTTTTTTTTTTTTTAATGGTAGCTGGATACTATGATGGTTATGATGGTTATTGCTTTTTTGAAGAATTGATTTTGGGGTGTTATTACTTTTGGGGATTTCGGTGTGGAAGGGCCGAATTGGGGGTGATGGTTTGATTTTTTGCCTACCATTTCCTTCGATTGCTTTAAAATTTTCCCCTGAATCATATGGTATCATAATTTTTTCTGATTTAGCAGAACAAATGGCACTATAAATCTATTTTGGGTTCATTGGTTTGAATTTCCACAAGATTCAAAAGGTTGCAGAAAAAAAATAAATAAAAAAAAAAAGGTTGCAGATGTTGTGATGGTTATTGCTGATTTGAAGAATTGATTTTCACCATCAGATATGGCAGAGGCTTCAACTTACAGACATGAACAAAGGAAA
>NC_081548.1:4860731-4864660 GCF_901000735.1 Corylus avellana | reverse complement strand
AGTGCTAGGTATAATTCTTTTATCTTTAGTTTATGTCAATTCTAATTATTTGAATTTAATTTATGTCGTTATGTTGTCTAAATTGCTCAAGAAAGTGTGATTAAATATCTCAGGGAATGATATTATATTCAATCATCCTTGTAAATATTACAATTGCGTTGTTGTGCTACCTAAATTTTATTACGTATTTTACAATAGTGCCATTGTGATGCTCAAGTAATATTAGAAGTTCTAGATAAATATATATTACTGTCGTAGTAATGTCCATATAAAAATATGACAGTATGTGGTAAACGCTACATAGTTGTTATGATGCCCGAGTGACATTATAATATTTTAGATATATGTCGTTATGTTGTCTAATTTTGGATAGAGCATAGGGAGAAATTAAGAGATCGTTATTTTAGCCTTTTAAATATAATTTTAAACTAATATATAGTCATGCACGGGCGTACTAAATGCAATGAGTATTAGAATCAAGGGTTAGAACGGGAATCCAACTTAACGGCCTACGGTGAAATGTAAGTATAACTTCTTACTGAGCATGATACTATTTTATTAAGTATAACTACTTATTGTGACTAATACTATTTTATAAAGCTTTCGAAGTATGATTATTACATGAGTCTGGATATTTTATGAATAACATGATTATATGCTTTCAATTATTTTCACATGTATTGAAATAACTTGCGAAATAAAAGGAGATGATTATGAGAACAAAATAATGATTTTAAGAGACATGTTATTGCATATTGTTGAACATTGAGAATAAGAGCTGAATTAAATATGAAGCAAGAAGGTTTTCCTATGTTAACAGTGAGAGTCAAATGAGCCTCTCAGGTTAAATAAGAAGCCTTTTGTCTTCCTAGAGTTGAATGTAAAATTATAAGGTGTCCTTATGTTAACGGTGGAAGCCGAAGGAGCCTTCCAGGTTAAAATAAGGAGCCAGGTGCTAACCGAGGAGCCGAAGGTGTCTCCTAATACCCGCAAACGAAAGGTTCAAGTCTTTTAGAAAGCCGGATAGGCCAGAGATTGCATTGCATACATTGAATAATGTGATTTATATGTTTTATGATTCAATTGTTTTATCTCTTTATATTTATATGCATATTCATTTCATGAGATGTAAGTAAAATGCATATGTGTATAAATATAAAGTCATACATAGTAAGGAAAATGTCTAGAGAAGATAAATGGATTTTATTACAAAATAGCTCTATAGTGCTTATCTTATCAGCTATGGATTATACAAAAATGAATCTATTTGGAAAACCTAACATAAGTGTTATTATAATCACCATGTTAGAGATACTCTCCAAAAAGATGGCTCATATTGAAAATGTTAGTAATTCTTATACCTATTAAGACCGTGGACTCATTAATCCGCCCATGTAAATGTGGTAACACCACAATTACACCACATTTACATAGATGTTGATGTAGATATAGAAGAAGGTGACGATGATCCATATGCCTACCTAGGTTATTATGGATATGGTTTTTTGGTACGTTAGTTTGTTGTAGAATACCATGAAGATATCTATCTTTTGAAATGTATCCGTAGTTAGACATGTTCTAGGTAATTTTGGTGTACATTTACTTAGGTGCCGTCTGTGGCACTTTTGACTAGTGTGTTTTCTTCTCATGTAAAATACAATATAAAAATCTGTTTAATATAGAAGTCTTGTTATCAGCTCTAGTGTGTTCTGTAAGGGTTATATAAGAAAAAAATAATTTATTCCGCTGCAAGATTTATAATCTCTGATGATATTGAGGAAGAGATAATAGTGCTTAGTGGGAATTGGAGATTTTCACTTTCGCCTTTCATTAAGTAAAGTTGGGGCACTACAGTAGCTCTTTAGGCTTTATCTGTGGACATAGGTCATAGACTGAACCACGTAAAATATCTTGTCTATTTTATTATTTTTGCATTTAATATTCATAATATTATGAATTTCTTCATGGACTCAGAGCCATTGGCTTACGCCAGTGTTTGTGTTTTGATCCAATGGTCCTGTGTACTTTTTGTTTATTTTGTTGAAAAAAATAGGTTAGCGTATTTAGCAAAGACGGGGGTTGCCGTTCTTCGCCTCTGGTGACCTTCCTTCACTCATTACTAGCCTAGCGCCGCACGCCTTCTCTGGCCTTCCACAAGGTTGAACCCGCACCATCCAGCCACCGTCCACAACATCTCATGGACAGATCCAGCACCGTGAACCTCTGCACCGCTCAGAACATTCGATCTCATCCCAGCGCCAGTGCTAGCAGCGTTTTCTCTCAGCCTTCTGTTTGAACGGATTTCTTCACCGACAATTCCCTAGCGTCAAGTCCCACCATTCGCAGCCGGGTCTATTGCCGTCCTCATTCCATCTACTTCCAGCCTTCCAAGCGCTGACTTCTGTCGCTCTCAGTGTTGTTCGCGTGTTCGATCTGCAGCCTCTTCCATTGGTTGTCCAAAGCCCATCGCTAGTGCCAGCATCGTTTTCCCTCAGCCTCTGGCTTCAAACAACGTGTTTTTCTTCATTCTCCGATACTTGGAGGTGTGTTGTGCGTGCGCTGAGAAGATTTTGTAGAAGAAGACATGTGTTTGGCTACATGCTTGATTTACCTTATTCGAGTGTGCTAATATCCCTATTCTAGTTTAGGAATATGATATCCTGGTTTATATTTTGAAACTTAGATCTGTTTGGTTACGGGACTAACGTACTCTTATCCCAGACAAATGTAATATGCGAACAAGATATTCTTGATGTAAGGAGACCAAAAAAAAAAAAAAAAAAAATCAAAAGAGGCCAAGTTGCCCCCCCAAAAAAAAAAAAAAAAAATCAAAACATCAAAAGAGTTGCCCGTCCATTTAGCCGTAGTTGGCCTATTTTTGCTCAGTTTTGTGGTATTGTTTAAAACCCAGGCCATTGTAGCCCACACTTGGCTCCCACTTCAGCCCAAAGTTAGCATTCACCTTAGCCCGAAGTTGGCTATCTTTTTAATTGACCTTTATGGTATTATTTAAAACCCAGGCCCACTTTAGCTCACAGTTGGCTCTCATTTTAGCCCAAAGTTGGCTCTTCTTTTTGGCCCATAGATGACCCTCTTTTGTATTGTTTTGTCATCTCAAAAAAAAAAAAAAAAATCAAACTCAAGGTTTCATCTTCCACCTTGAGTTTGAGAGGGGGATGTTAGAGAATATTAGGGGATTTGATTTTATTGTAATTGATTGTAATCTTCTATAATCAGATTTTATGATAAATCAAATTTGATTGTAATTAGATTTGTTGGTAATCAAATTACTTTGATTTGATTACCAAACTTATCTACCACAATTCTCCTATAAATAGGAGTACCATGTATTGTGAAAGACATCAAGTAATAAGAGCATAATGTAGCCATTTGTGCTTTATCCGTGGACGTAGGTCATAGACCAAACTACGTAAAATATTTTGTCTATTTTATTAATGGGCAATGCTAGATGTTCTCCCGGTGTTTTTTTTAGTATTCTCCTAGTCTTAGGTGGATATTATTTTATAAAAAAAAAAAAGTTACTCTTATTTCAATCACTTGGTATTAATTGGACTAAATTTACCTTGTGACAGAGAATGCCAATCTGGTGGAGATGGGCTTGTCCTGTCTCTTGGACCTTGTATGGAATGATTACTTCACAATTTGGAGACATTGATGAAAATTTTGATTCTGGTCAGACTGTGGAAGATTTTTTGATAAGTTATTTTGGGTATAGAAATGACTTTGTGGGTGTTGTTGCAATTGTGATAGTTGGAATTTCAGTTTTCTTTGGATTCACATTTGCCTATTCAATCAAGGCATTTAGCTTCCAAAAAACGATGAGATGTTATACATGTAAATAGAAATTAAGGAAATTCCCTCATTGTAAGTTTTGGTTTTACTATGCTTGATTTCAAAGCTGCTGCAAG
>NC_081548.1:4850284-4860631 GCF_901000735.1 Corylus avellana | reverse complement strand
TTCAAATTTCACGAACATTTTGTCATATCTTTGGGCACCAGAGCTACTCACAAACACATCATTACTACTCTTAATCAAAGTATATTTTCGCTTTATATCCTTCCTCCATCTATCAAGAATATATCTTGGTGGCAACATTGTAACTTTCTTTGTCACTAGAACCGAAATAGAATGCTTGCATATGATGCCTCTGAATTCGAACTTTGCACAAGTGCACTTCACTTCAAATTCGTCTTCATTAAAGAAAACAATAAATGTTTTGTCGGTCATGTGGTTTTCATGAGATTGACAAGTTTCAACCACTTGATAGGTAGAAATTGCACCTTCACTTTTAAGAAGAGAATTGTTACAATGCACACCTGTCGCAAACTGTTCGTGAACTTCTTTGAACTTTGCGTTTGTGTAAACATCTTGAAATTGCTTCTCTAAAGACAGATTGGTTGCACATGGAATTGTGCGATTAAAACAATTGAAATCAGAACGCGCCTCATTCTCAACCATTTTTCTCAAAGCATTATCAAACTGATCAACAAATTCCTTTAGTGTGGTTTGTGAATGCACGTAATCATCAAAAAAGGCATTCATGCTTTCACTCCGCTGCGTTGTAGTCATTCCCGCCCAAAATGTATCTTTCATATATATTGGCGCCCAAAAAGTCCGTTCACTATATAATCCATTCAACCACGAGTTATTATGAAGCTGATAACTCTCAATTAATTTTTTCCAATTTTCCTCAAATTCATCAACGGTGAAAGAATCATACACACAAGTATTTAAGGCACTCTTAATGTCTTCGCAATGATCATGTGCACCAAACTTTTCAGGAAATTTTCTCATAATGTGCCATAGACAATATCTATGTCGAGTTCTTGGAAAAACTCTCGCAATTGCATTTTTCATTGCCCTAGCCTGATCCGTTAAAATTGCACTTGGAGCTCGGTACTTCATGCACTTCAACCATGACTCAAACAACCAAATAAATGTGTCTGTATCCTCGTTTGATAGTAGTCCTGCTCCAAAAAGTATTGACTGGCCATGATGATTCACTCCTACGAAAGGAACAAATGGCATGTCATACCTATTTGTCAAGTAGGTCGTGTCAAATGTAATGACATCCCCAAAGAATTCATACGCTGCCCTACTTCGTGCATCAGCCCAAAACACATTTCGCAACCTAGCATCATCATCCATGTCCATCACATAATAGAAGTCATCATTCATGTCTTGCATTCTTCTAAAATAATCACAAAGTGCTTGACCACCTCCTTTGCCAAGCCGAAACTCTCTTGCCTTGGTAATAAAATTTCGACAATCTTTCTCCCCAAATGGAACATTCTCAAACCCCCCCATTTCAACAACCAATGAGTTAAAATTCTTATTTAAACATATTCCAGATGTATCATTAAGATCAAGCCTTCTTTTTGCAGCATCATTAATGGTCTTAAAACACCTTAAAAATCTTGCTTTTTTTGGGCTTAAATGATGGTTATGCTCAATCACTACTTTACTCAAATACCACGTCCCATCATCCCATAAATTTGCACAAATCCTAGCCTTACACCCAGTTCTATTAGTTGTTGGTGTTGCTTTGGAAGCAGTACTTTTGCTGCACCACTTTGAGCCATCACGAAGGCATGTAAGGATCATGTAATTTGGGTGACCATCTGGTGACTTTTTAACACACCAAAGCCAACTTGCTTAGCATACTTTTTATAATATGAGATTACTTCTTCATGTGAACTAAAGGTCATGGACTTTTGTGGTTCTTCAACTTCATCATTCCTATCAATCATCTCAGGTAATTCAACATTGTCTTCGTTATCATCAAACTCTTCCTCCGAATAAAGCACCAACATGTCTTCTTTATCCGTGTCATCATTTGGAATACGTGTACACAAAGATTCAACTTCACCCTCATTGTCCAAGCGTGAACTTGAAATGTCCATTTAAGAGAAGATAAGGCAATCCCAATTAATCCTACAAATGTATAATTAGTATAATTATTTGACAAGAAGAAAATGTCCAAATGGAGTAATCATGCCTAACATCATTCCACACTTTTAACCCTACATATCTTATAAATGAAATCCATTCATGTAAATTCCAAGAATCTGTCCATTCAAGTGCTTGAGTTGAACCAAAATCGTAAGCATCTACTTAATCACTAAGCAAAGTAATCACCTCAATTATTCATAATCTTTTTCTTTTTTAAATTCAATTCGTTATCCAACCCATATGTTCATGCATCATTGAGTTCAACTTGAACTTGCAAAGATAATCCCATTTTTCAGCAAAAAATTGTAAAGATAATCTCATATATGCACAGAAGAAACACACAAAAAAAAAAAAAAAAAAAAGAAGACAAAATCACATTGCAGTAAATCCCATTTTTCACCACTAAGCTAAGCACAAGCATAAAATTATAGCAACATCATATTGAAGCAAACAATCATATAGGAATGTTCATCGAATCATTTTACAGTAAAAAAATAAAAATAATAAAATAAAAATCATACCAAATCCAAACCTCTGTCGGACCCAAACCAACGCCGTTACTGGATCCAAGCCGATGGCGTCTTCTGAGCAAAACTTCTGCTGGACCCAAACCACCGCCGCTTCCGAACCCAGTCAACCAACACCGGTGAGAGCTCAAAGAGGGAGAAACAGAGAGAAAGAGCGTCTGAGAGAGGGAGAAAATGGCGAGAGGGAGAAATGGAGGGAAGAGGAGAAAAGGAAGAAACAAAAAGTTTTGGCTTCTGAACCCAGTCAACCAACACCGGTGAGAGCTCAAAGAGGGAGAGGGAGGGAGAAACAGAGAGAGAGGGAGAAAATGGCGAGAGGGAGAAATGGAGGGAAGAGGAGAAAAAGGAGAAAACAAAAAGTCTTGGCTGACAGTGGAGAGAGAAGGTGCTATAGGAAGGGAAAAAGAAAAATTAAAAAATTGATGCCACGTAGACATTTATGGTTGAAAGATGGCCATTTTAATGAGGTGAAGCATATCTCATTCCAATTTTAGACCTGTGGATTTTTGACCAGCCACTCACGTCACTAATGACACGTCACCATCTCATTAGTGACATCTTCTTTTTTTCTTTTTTTCTTTTTTTTAGGCCATTGACACGTCACCAATTTACTTTTTTTGTAGCTTAAGAAAAGCACTTACTTCAGACAAATTGCCTCCTGCTGATGCATTGGTCAGGGTCTCCCATGGGTCTTCGAACAATGAAACATGTACTAGTTGGTGGTCTGAATGGGATAATGAATTTCCAGGTAACATTTGAACTAGGTGTGCTGTATTGCTTTATATATTGTTTTTTATTTTTATTTTTTAATGTTATTTAATTTTTTTAGCTTTTTCTACAATTGCTGAGCCATTTTTCCCTTGGATTGTAGCTTCTGTTTTGAAGAGTGCTGAAAACGAAATTCCTGAGAATACAAAACAAAACAAAACAATGAGAAAGCAAGGAGGGATTAAGAAAGCACCAATACCTGGGTTTCAGAAACCAATCTCGCTGAGAGAAGAATCCATCGGGAGAAAACAAACCAAAGGCGGCTCCAACAATTCCAAGTCCATGCTAAAAGTTGAGCACTTGCAGAAGCTAGCAGCTTGGGCGAGTGGGGAGGCTGCTATTCTTTCTTTGGGTGCCACTTTTGGGCACCGTTTGGCTACTGTAACAGAGGCCATGGGGGTACCGCCCGACCCTTCTCTGTTTTCATGCGAAAGGTCTGTCTGTATATCGAATTTGATGTGATTATTTTTCTTGATTGGTAATTGCTTCTAGCTGTCTGCCCTAGTTTTGGAGGTTGTTTGATGGTTAGGTTTTGTACAGTTTTATATATATTTCTTGCATTCCAGATTCGCCTGAAGAAAAAAATCTTGTTGAATTGTTTACTGTTTCAGTATTTGTGTTTATGGTAAAGTAGTGCAACGGCTAAGAAAACAGATGGAATGTTATGTTGACAGTGTTTTCGACTTTGTTGCTTGTTTGAATTGTGAATCACTCCTAAAAAGAGAAGTCAGCGTAGTTATCCTGTGTTTAAAATGCCTAGAGAGGTTGAATTGTAAAGGGAATTTATATAGGGGAAGGGACATGTTTAGTTGGTTCAAGTTGGTGTTATATTTATAATCTTTTGGAAGATAGGACGGAGGAATACTATGAGAAGCTTGACATATCTTGCTGGTGTGGGAATCAAATACGGAAGCAAATGTGGATTCATGTAGGCTTGCTTTTTGCTCCTTTTACCTGCTGATTACAGCAGAATTATTAGAATGCTTGGTGTGTTACCACACTTCATGGTTTTGTTAGCACATATGATTTGACTAGAGGACTCTATTGATTTTCCTTTCTCAGGTATTCAATGTGGCATTAATCAGTTTGCTTTTTCATGCATTAAAGACTTGAATCCGATCATAATACCATGTGAGCTGCAGGATGATGAAATATCAGTAAAATATTGTCTCAAATTGATTATCAAACATGCTGCATTAAACAGAGTTATTGGAACAGTTGTTATTATATGTGTCAGTTGTCATGCTACTTGCTAAATATCCTTAATAACTTTAAGATTTTGAATTACAATTCCTGCCTTATTGTCTTTATGATAATTTCATACCAATTTCCTATTTAGATCAAAGCAAGGGCCACACATTTTACTTGGTAAAAGGATTCTTATTACCACTTTCAGATTGCACTAACAACAGATGTTTATTATCAACATTTGTTTGAATTATTTGTTGGTTTCATTTATGTAGCTTGTTAGACTTAAAGAGTTTAATCTCTTACAGATGTGAAACAATTCTTCAGCCCGGCTTCAACTGTACTGTCCGAATTGAAAAGAATAGGGCAAAGGCAAGGCGTAAAAGGAAGAAAACTAATAATTTCACCCAGAACAATATGGTATACAAATGCCACTTCTGTTCACATTGGAATCTGAAGAGAGGGACCCCGAAAGAGATATGTCCCTCAAAGGCCAAAACATCTTCAAAATCAGAAACTGCAAAACCGAAGCTTCAGAAATGTGCTAGCTTGGAGAAGAGCTCCAGAAGCAAAGATGATATCAGTAAAACAGATGAGATAGCTTCACCAGCTTTTGCTGGGGAGATTCCTGCAACAGATAGTCCTGCAACTCCATTGGTGAGAAGTGGCACTAATTTGCTGGATGCGAAGAGGGGAAAGAGAAACCGATCAATATCCAAGAAACCAGCTGGAACTGAAAGGAATTCTACCCCAACAGATGTGGAAAAAGCTGCAAGCACGTCAAATAAACGAAGAAAAAAATCTTGGACTAGTTTGAGGGAAATTGCTGACAGTGCCGAGCATGATAGCAGCCCGAAGATCACTAATTTGACAATCCCATTTTGTTTATAAACAGCACGGACTTTATAGATTTTAATGTTAAATATTTTAAATTACAAAAATATATAACTTTTAACATTTTATAGATTAAATATTTTTTGATCCTCAATCGTATTGAAATATGGAGTAAATATGATCAAGCATAGTTCCGATAAAATATTGCTCGATCAGTTGAAAGTTTTTGTGTAATATAATATTCTCAACAAAAAAATTAACCTTTGTAAGGTGTAGTTTAAACATAATTCCTATATATTTATTAAAGCAAATCATTACCTAAAAATGAGGAATCGATCAAAAAAATAAAAATTAAACAAAAGATATGTTAAAACACTACACACATGACATAATATATATATAGTCCTGTAATATAGTTTCGATAAAATATTGCTCTATTAAATATTTACGAGCTTGAAACCCGTGCAATGCACGGATCGTTTTTAAAAATGACAGGAAGGAAAAAAGTAATAATAATTAGTGGATGCATAAATGATAGAAAAAAAAAAAAAAATTGATGAAAATTAAAACGTAGGGGTTTTAAAACATATTTATTTTGTTCAATGAATTGTTTTATTTTGTATTCATCAAAACAATGATTTTGCTCACTTTGCTCGGTATATTTTTTGGAATGTTCAGAATTATATAAATTTTATTTATATTGAAATATAATAAGCGTCACGCTAGCAATATCGGAGATTCATGCTAATTTTCTATTAATGTTTTGATAATCAAAATTTAGGTTTTCTTGCTAGTTTTTATGTTAATATACTTATTTAATTTTCAACTACTCTTACGAGAACAAAGATTTTTACATGTTTTAATTTATATTGTTCGCGAAAATTTTTGGTTGAGTTGTTTTTCATTTGAATGTTTTATGGGATTTTTTTTGTTTGTTTGATTGTATGGTTTACTAAACATATTTTGGAAGTAATTTTTCTGCCCCTTTTTTTTGTTTTTTTTTTTTTTTTGAAGGAAAATTTTCTGCTTTTAAAAGCAAAACAAATCCAAATTTTATTTGATTGTTGTACAAAAAATGCATTGAACTAAATGTGAGAGGATTTATTTGGTTGTATTAAATGTTGAGAGAAATATTTGGTTTTATTTTGTATTTAAATTATACCTGTGGGAAAAATTTTTTTAACATGTTTTTAATTTATATGAATTAAAATAAAATTAAGTGTCCTGTATTTTAATTCATTTGAATATTTTATGGATTTTTTTTTTTTTTTTTGTGAGTGATAATCTTCTGGTATTGTTTAAAAGAAAACAAAACTTTATTTGATTGTCGTCTAGAAATAGCAACATTTTTTTTTTTTTTGGAAACACCAAATATGTGGTAATTAAGCAATAAACCTAATGTGAAATGTTTTATTTGATTGCATTAAATGTTGAGTGAAAGATTTTGTTTTATTTTGTATTTAAAAAAAAAAAAAAACAGTATTTTTTTTCGAATGTTTAGAAGTATATGTATTTTATTTTTTATTTTTTATTTTTTGAACATTTTGACATTCATCATCAACAAACTTATCTATAGCGTAAAGACTCTTAAAAAAACAAAAGCGTTACACTCTAAGTACTAAGAGCACAAAATTTTTGCAAACCATATAAATTAAAACATGTAAAAATCTTTCTATTCATAGGAGTAGTTTAAAATTAAATAAGTATATTAACATAAAAAACAGTAAAAAAACCTAAATTTTGATTATCAAAACATTAATAGAAAATTAGCATGAATCTCCGATATTGCTAGCACGACGCCTATTATATTTCAATAGAAATAAAATTCATATAATTCTGAACATTTCAAAAAAAATATACCGAGCAAAGTGAGCAAAATCATTGTTTTGATGAAAACAAAATAAAACAATTCATTGAACATTTAATGCAATGAAATAAATCGTTGCACATATTGTTCAATACTTAATTATTATATTTTTGGTGTTTCAAAAGAGTTTATGTTTTTCTTTCTGCATAACAATGAAATTAATTTTGGCAATCTTTTACTTAATAGTAAAAAAGACACTTCCAAAAACTGCCTTAAATTTTGATTAAATCACAAAAAAAAAAAAAAAACTCATAAAACATTCAAATCATGAACAATTCAACAAAAAATTTTTACAAACAAAACATAAACATATTCAAATCTCCTTCCAAACGTAGATCGGAAACATGTTAAAATGAAAGAAGTTTAAAAAAAAATAGCAAGAAGAAAATCTTGATTTTGATTATCAACGCGTTAATAAAAAATTAGCATAAATCTTCGATATTATTATTAGTGTGATACCTATTATATTTCAATAGAAATAACATTCATATAAAACTGAATATTCTAAAAATATAGAGATCAAAGTGAACAAAATATCTATAGTAATCTTTTGAGTGTTACAAAAGAGTTGTGTTCGATTGAAGAACAACTCAACCATAAAACAATCAAATGAAGAACTTAACCAATAATTTTCACAAACAAAGCATAAACATATTCAAATCTCCACACAAACATAAAGCAAAGCATGGCACGTACAAATAAACTTTCTCAAAAAACAAACATAAAGATAATCAAATAAATTTATGCTCTCCTTTCACAAACAAAAGAAAAACAAATTTATATTTCCACCAAAACGTAGATTCAGATCGAGAAATAAACATAAAGATAATGAAATAAATTTATGCTCTCCTTTCACAAACAAAAGAGAAACAAATTTATATTTCCACCAAAACGTAGATTCAGATCGAGAAATAAATATAAAGATAATGAAATAAATTTATGTTTCTTTTACTTTTAAAAGAAGAAAAAAGCACTTTCAAAACATGTCTGAAAATTGGAGTAGATCAAACAAACAAAACAAAAAATCTCCATAATACATTCAAAGTGGTTAAAAAAAAACAAAACAAAACAAAAGTATTTACTTGAATGTTGTTGCTAGTGACTATTAAAGAAGGAAGCACCATAAATTTTGCCCTATGTTTTGCCTTCAAGAGCAGACTCATGGACTTAAAAGGCTCTGGCATGCTCCCTTTTTATGGTAATCTTTTGAGTGTTCCAAAAGAGTTGTGTTCGATTGAAGAACAACTCAACCATAAAACAATCAAATGAAGAACTTAACCAATAATTTTCACAAACAAAGCATAAACATATTCAAATCTCCACACAAACATAAAGCAAAGCATGGCACGTACAAATAAACTTTCTCAAAAAACAAACATAAAGATAATCAAATAAATTTATGCTCTCCTTTCACAAACAAAAGAGAAACAAATTTATATTTCCACCAAAACGTAGATTCAGATCGAGAAATAAATATAAAGATAATGAAATAAATTTATGTTTCTTTTGCTTTTAAAAGAAGAAAAAAGCACTTCCAAAACATGTCTGAAAATTGGAGTAGATAAAACAAACAAAACAAAAAATCTCCATAATACATTCAA
This sequence comes from Corylus avellana, assembly GCF_901000735.1. Lineage (NCBI taxonomy): Eukaryota > Viridiplantae > Streptophyta > Magnoliopsida > Fagales > Betulaceae > Corylus > Corylus avellana. The sequence continues at coordinate 4,851,851 of NC_081548.1, read as the reverse complement.
AGTGGTTAAAAAAAAACAAAACAAAACAAAAGTATTTACTTGAATGTTGTTGCTAGTGACTATTAAAGAAGGAAGCACCATAAATTTTGTCCTATGTTTTGCCTTCAAGAGCAGACTCATGGACTTAAAAGGCTCTGGCATGCACCCTTTTTAAATGTAAAAAGAGAGAGGTAGAAATCAAAGAGAATTTAATGATAGATTTAATTTGACCTTTTTTTTTCTTTCTATTCAACGTATTAGGCATATTAAACTCATTGTATTCCTAACATGAATTAATTTAGTTAATTTAATGGCCTTAGAGGACCGGTTTTTAACTTAAAGGACCGGTTTAATGTTTAAAAATTAAATAACCATAATTATCTTACATTAATTATAGTCACTTAATAATGAAATTCATATAAGGAAACGTTTTGAAATAAACTCTTGGAATAATAAAACCGCCTAAACCTAAACGGAAAACTATTAAACCATATTAAAAAATAGGAGAAACATTAAACGGTTAATAGAAAGACACGTGTCGCAATTCTAGGCTCTCTCTAAGCCAAAACTCGGCTTTTATATATATATATATGTTAAAGAAGGAAGCACCATAAATTTTGCCCTATGTTTTGCCTTCAAGAGCAGACTCATGGACTTAAAAGGCTCTAGCATGCACCCTTTTTAAATGTAAAAAGAGAGAGGTAGAAATCAAAGAGAATTTAATGATAGATTTAATTTGACCTTTTTTTTTTTCTTTCTATTCAACGTATTAGGCATATTAAACTCATTGTATTCCTAACATGAATTAATTTAGTTAATTTAATGGCCTTAGAGGACCGGTTTTTAACTTAAAGGAACGGTTTAATGTTTAAAAATTAAATAACCATAATTATCTTACATTAATTATAGTCACTTAATAATGAAATTCATATAAGGAAACGTTTTGAAATAAACTCTTGGAATAATGAAACCGCCTAAACCTAAACGGAAAACTATTAAACCATATTAAAAAATAGAAGAAACACTAAACGGTTAATAGAAAGACACGTGTCGCAATTCTAGGCTCTTTCTGAGCCAAAACTCGGCTTTTATATATATATATGATAATAGAGCAATGCTATTCATCATGCATATTTTACATCAGCTGACGTTGTGTATTTTACTATTTTAAGTTGCTGACATAGAAAATCACTTAAAATATGACACGTCATCTAGCGTAAAATGAGTGTAAAGAACAATATTACTCATTATAATGTCATATTAAAGCATCACAAACCACATAAGCTTAGCCTCAATAAGTCAATATATCAACAACCTATCTTAGTGTTCTGGAATCTCACTCTAATGGCCCTCCATGACCTTCTACCAATTCCTGAAGAGGCCCTCAGCAAACATCACTAATAAATTGAAAGTCTTAAAGCTTTGTTTTCTGGTAACCTACCAAATGCATGAACATAATGAACATGCCTTTTGGCAGAAACCATCAACTTTTTTGTCCATATCATACCTACAAATCATTTTCATTTTACTTAGAAAGTTATTTTTTGTAAAAGAAAATATTTGTACTTGTTGCAAGATATATGCTTCT
>NC_081548.1:4846975-4850184 GCF_901000735.1 Corylus avellana | reverse complement strand
CTGTTGTTAGTGCAATCTGAAAGTGGTAATAAGAATCCTTTTACCAAGTAAAATGTGTGGCCCTTGCTTTGATCTAAATAGGAAATTGGCATGAAATTATCATAAAGACAATAAGGCAGGAATTGTAATTCAAAATCTTAAAGTTATTAAGGATATTTAGCAAGTAGCATGACAACTGACACATATAATAACAACTGTTCCAATAACTCTGTTTAATGCATCATGTTTGATAATCAATTTGAGACAATATTTTACTGATATTTCATTATCCTGCAGCTCACATGGTATTATGATCGGATTCAAGTCTTTAATGCATGAAAAAGCAAACTGATTAATGCCACATTAAATACCTGAGAAAGGAAAATCAATAGAGTCCTCTAGTCAAATCATATGTGCTAACAAAACCATGAAGTGTGGTAACACACCAAGCATTCTAATAATTCTGTTGTAATCAGCAGGTAAAAGGAGCAAAAAGCAAGCCTACATGAATCCACATTTGCTTCCCTATTTGATTCCCACCCAGCAAGATATGTCAAGCTTCTCATAGTATTCCTCCGTCCTATCTTCCAAAAGATTATACATATAACACCAACTTGAACCAACTAAACATGTCCCTTCCCCTATATAAATTCCCTTTACAATTCAACCTCTCTAGGCATTTTAAACACAGGATAACTACGCTGACTTCTCTTTTTAGGAGCGATTCACAATTCAAACAAGCAACAAAGTTGAAAACACTGTCAACAAAACATTCCATCTGTTTTCTTAGCCATTGCACTACTTTACCATAAACACAAATACTGAAACAGTAAACAATTCAACAAGATTTTTATCTTCAGGCGAATCTGGAATGCAAGAAATATATATAAAACTGTACAAAACCTAACCATCAAACAACCTCCAAAACTAGGGCAGACAGCTAGAAGCAATTATCAATGAAGAAAAATAATCACATCAAATTCGATATACAGACAGACCTTTCGCATGAAAACAGAGAATGGTCGGGCGGTACCCCCATGGCCTCTGTTACAGTAGCCAAACGGTGCCCAAAAGTGGCACCCAAAGAAGGAATAGCAGCCTCCCCACTCGCCCAGGCCGCTAGCTTCTGCAAGTGCTCAACTTTTAGCATGGACTTCGAATTGTTGGACCCGCCTTTGGTTTGTTTTCTCCCGATGGATTCTTCTCTCAGCGAGATTGGTTTCTGAAACCCAGGTATTGGTGCTTTCTTAATCCCTCCACGCTTGCTCATTGTTTTGTTTTGTTTTCTATTCTCAGGAATTTCGTTTTCAGCACTCTTCAAAACAGAAGCTACAATCCAAGGGAAAAATGGCTCAGCAATTGTAGAAAAAGCTAAAAAAAATAAAAATAAAAAACAATATATAAAGCAATACAGCACACCTAGTTCAAATGTTACCTGGAAATTCATTCTCCCATTCAGACCACCAACTAGTACATGTTTCATTGTTCTAAGACCCATGGGAGACCCTGACCAATGCATCAGCAGGGGGCAACTTGTCTGAGGTAAGTGCTTTTCTTACACTACAAAAAAAGTCAATTGGTGACGTGTCAATGGCGGCGAGAAAAAAAAAAAGAAAAAAGAAAAAGTCACTAATGGGATGGTGACGTGTCATTAGTGACGTGGGTGACGGGTCAAAAATCCACCGGTGTAAAATTGGAATTGGTGACATGTTGTCTTAGCACACGTCACCAATTGGTGACATGTGGAATTACACACGTCACCCTCCAAAAGGTGACGTGTTATGTTTAGCAGGTCACCAATTTGGTGACGTGCCGTTTCATAAGTCATCTTTGAATTCATTAGTCATTTCATATGATGAACCTCCTCTTCCGTTTCATAAGTCATTGATAAACCTCCTCTTGCCAATCAACCCCATTTACATGTCCCATCTGGGCCATGGAATCTAGAGGCTCCACAAAGATATCAATGTGTTTAAACATGAGTACAAAGGGAAATAATTTACATATGATGATAAAACCATTGCAGAATTCATTCACTTCGAAAGCATGGGTAACTAAGGAGCTGTCAGTGATTTTGAGAAAAAGAACTCAAAGGTGATCATGGGTACAGAGATGAAAGTGCTAACAAATTGTGGCAAACAACACAGAGCTTTTGTAGGTTATCTTCCCTTCTCCTCTTCCGTCATTTTAGCACATCATCACTGCCTTGCAAATTACTTGCGCAACATAGAGCATCAAACAAAAGGAGTATATATTTGATCTGAAAACAGTCTATGAAAAGTAGGGGGACAGTTCCATCTTTAGCATGCCAAGATTTCTTTACCATGGGTACATATGATGATAAAACCATTGCAGAATTCATTCGCTTCGAAAGCATGGGTAACTAAGGAGCTGTCAGTGATTTGAGAAAAAAGTACTCAAAAGGTGATCATGGGTACAGAGATGAAAGTGCTAACAAGTGTGGCAAGCAACACAAACTTTTGTAGGTTATCTTCCCTTCTCCTCTTCCGTCATTTTTAGCATCATCACTGCCTTGCAAATTACTTGCGCAACATAAAGCATCAAACAAAAGGAATATATATTTGATCTGAAAACAGTCTATGAAAAGTAGGGGGACAGTTCCATCTTTAGCATGCCAAGATTTCTTTAGCATGGGTACATATGATGATAAAACCATTGCAGAATTCATTCACTTCAAAAGCATGGGTAACTAAGGAGCTAATATGACATATTCACATACATTGTGAATATGTCGGAATATATAACAACATAGGCATCAATTTCCATTGAACTCATGAAAGTCTAGGGTTAATTAACACTTTAAATGTAATTAACCCATCCAATTAGCAATCCTAGTGTTCACATACCAAAAACTCTAATTTAATTCATACTATACAAATTAGGGTTTTTGTCCATACTATGAACAATAGTGAATTGAAGCTTTCAACCCATTAATCTAACAACCCGGAGCTTAAATCATGCATAGAAATCCACTACACACAAAAGCCCCAAGTTAATTTTAGAATTTAGCTTCTAACTAAAATTCCCCAAATTTGGACCTAATCAAAAATATCAAAAATTCCCCAAATTGTTATGATTTCAAATTTGAAATTCAATAGGTAGAACAAAAACTCAAAGAGAAACTAGAGATTTCTCAATGGCATTAGTTATAAAAACCCTCAAAATAAAACACATCAAAGAAAACCCATCAAAAAGGGCCATACCAAATC
>NC_081548.1:4832537-4846875 GCF_901000735.1 Corylus avellana | reverse complement strand
TTAAACATAATTCCTATATGTATATATATATAATGAAGAATTTAAACAGAGATAGCAAATAAGATTCTAGGCTAAATATGAATAGAATATTTAGATGAATACACAAAGATATAAACATAAATATGAATATGAAATGTTGAAGATACTTCAATTGGAACTATAAATTCAAGAATATACATAATGAAAATAAAATATATGAAAATAAGTACTTACAAAAATATGATGCTGTAAAATTAGTTTGAAGAAGCTTTCATTGAATGAAACATTCTGTAAGACATAGATGAAACTCTGACATACATAGTATGAAATTTCATAGATGATCAGAGAGGAAGAAGAGAAAAGAGTATATTAAGTTCGGAAGAACCGAGCTGCATTTACAAGAGCTGAAGGAGCTTTAAATAAAAAATTAAAAGCTGAATACTGTAGATGAACAGTGTTTTGTCAGGGTGAATAGTGCTATGAATAGTAGTTGCCGACATGAATAGTACGTGAACAGTGGCATGAACAGTAATGGCCGCCAGAACAGTGACATGAACAGTGCTATATTTGGAAATAGTGTTTGCTGTATTTTGGAACAGTAATTGCTGTATTTGGGCTTTTCTAAGTCTCAATCTTCACCAAGATCATAGGGGTCTTGGGCTTCCTAGTACATGGGTTGTACTTGGTTTGTTGAAGAGGAGGACGAAGCTGGGCTTTGTTCTCCTTGTTCTTCAATGCCTTCAGCTTTAAGGAGAAGGCTTCTACAAAAGTCTTTAAGATCTTCTTTACATTGGACCTGGGCCATGGCTGCTACAATTTCTGTATGTAGATGTGATTTGCTTGCCAGGAATTGGCTTCGAGTGGTGAAGGAAGGAAATTCTCTCTGTATTGATGAAAGTATTTTCTGAATGTTGAATTTGTCCCACCAGCAGACATATCTGTTTCTTCTGCAAATTCCTTGATCAATGGCATAATCCCATTGGAAGAGCCATGGGATTTTATATTTCTTTGCCATATGGAGCAAGGAAGGAAATTGACTTTCTGCTTCATTAACTATGTAGGCTGCAGAGAACTGCTGTAATGCATCTGCAAGTTCTGGGGGTAAAATCTCAGGAATAATCCCATGACTTTGCCACCATCTGTTGGACCAAATAGGGAGCTGAATGCTGAAGTTATCAAAACAAAGATACCAAGAATGACTGTTATTATTTTTTTTGATAAAGAAGTACTTTTGACCATGCTTCAATGTAATCATAGTAGCTGTATTGAACTTGGTGGCCCTGTAAGACTTTGAGATTAGATGGGTGACCCCATTCTTTTGCTGAAATGATCTTTGTTATATACATTTTATCAAAGATTATTCTTTTCTGTTCTGGATCAAATTTGTCTGGGACAGAGTCTTTGGTAATTGATGTTGTTTGGAGTAAAATGTCTCTGTAGAAATTAATGGATTTAGATGGGTGAAATGAAATGAAATTTCATTTAGGAGGGAAATAATTCTTTACAAGATCCAAAGGATTCTTGAGATGACGCTGGTCATGTTCTACAAAAATAGGTTTTCTATATAGGTTTTTTGGACAAACCTAGATCTATTAGTATGGGTAATTGGCTGGTTGGTATAGAATTTTTGCTGTTGTATGAGTTTTGAAGAGTTCTGTTGGGTAGGGATAACGGTTGCTGTAGGACATTCTACCAACTAGTAAGGGTCCGGATTATTGAGACAATTAATGATATTGCCTTAAATGAGAAGATGTGCCGGCTAAAAGATAATCCAACAATTCAAATTGACAGCAAAGGCGCAGATCACCTTGACAGAAATGGAGCAATGGCTCCTTGCCTTTCCTAGCCTTATTTCTTATGTTTATTATTTTACATACTGGGCTGTATATTTTCCTTTCATACAATATGTTTCCTTTCCTGTAACTTCTTGTACAACTACTATAAATACAAATTACGCCCAGCATTACAATCGGGCTGCTTTCATCACACTAATATTTGTCCTTATATGGTATCAAAGCCTACACGACAAACGTCTTTTTTTTTTTTTTTCCCATGGCTACTCCCACAGATTCTAATGCCCTCCCCTTAGCCAACCTCACTCACCATATCACCTTCAAATTAACCAGAGACAATCACATGCTCTGGCAATATCTGATGACTTCTTATCTTGAAGCACAGGAACTTTTTGGATATGTAGATGGCTCCATTCCATGCCCTCCCAAACTTGTCTCATCTACCAGCCCCACTTCAACTACTCAAGTCTCTAATCCAGAGTACCATGTTTGGGTTCGTCAAGACAAATTGATCTTGAGTGCCATTATTTCCACTCTGTCCGAAGTTGTCCTTGCCCATGTTGTTGGGTTACAAAAATCACGTGCAATATGGACTACCTTGGAGACGATGTTCGCCTCTCAGTCCAAAGCACGTATTGTTCAGATTCGGTATAAACTTGCTACCCTTAAGAAGGGAGCCTCCTCTATTGCTGACTATTTTCAAAAGGCACAGACTTTGGCCTAGACGTTGTCTGCCATTGCAGAGCCTCTCAAGGATCTGGCTGGTTTGGGCACTTCAATCACAACTTGTATTGAACCCATCAAACTAGAAGAACTCTATGGGCATCTTTTGAACCATGAACAGGGAATTGAACTCCACAACACAGCTCCAGACATATCTTCTTCCAGCGTGAATGTGGCACAGCGTCACCCCTCTTCATCACATCATGGTCCCCGTGGCTCCTATCATTCATGTGGTTACTCCTATGCTGGATGTGGGAAAGGGCGTGGTAGCAGACGTGGTCCTCCACGTGGTCCCTCTACCCATGGGCATTTCTCATCTTCCAATTCCAACAACCGGCCCCTATGCCAAATTTGTGGTAAGCTTGTTCATTTTGCTGCTAGATGCTACAATCGATTTGACCACTCTTTTCAAGATGCCTCGCAGGTTCCAACTGCCTATTACACTGCCACTCATGTGCCCTCGGATCCCTTGTGGTATCATGATACAGGCTCTACACATCACTTAACGAATGACCTCTCCAATCTCAACATTCAGGCAGACAAGTATACAAGCAATGATCAAATCAGAGTCAGTAATGGGCAAGGTTTGCAAATATCCCACACTGGTCATGCTTCTATTCCGTCTCCTACTCAAAATTTCTCATTACACTCATTACTTCATGTCCCAAAAATTCAGAAAAACTTGATTTCAGTTAATAAATTTACACGTGACAATTAAGTTTTTATTGAATTTCATCATACTTATTTTTATGTTAAGGATCTCAAGTCGAGGAAATTACTGTTCCAAGGCCCGAGTAAGGGTGGGTCTCTACCCGTGGCCCTCTTGACTGTCATCTTTCAATTCTCCATCAGCCCTTGTTGGTGAACGAGTCTCTGTTGATCAATGGCACTCTCGATTGGGTCATCCAGCCTTGCGGGTCGTTCGTCATGTTCTTCAATCTCATCAGCTTCTTGTTATGTCTAATAAATCTGATGCGGTGTGTTCCTCCTGTCAACTTGGCAAACTTTATAAATTACATTTTTCTGTCAGTCCCTCTGTGTCCACTAATCCTTTGGATCTTCTCTTTATGGATGTATAGGGCCCTGCTCCTCTATTTTCCAATAATAATAAACATTACTTCCTTTGTATTGTGGATGATTTTTCTCGTTAATCGTGGATTTTTCCTCTTACATGCAAGTCCGATGTTCTCAATGTGTTCATTCATTTCAAAAAGTTAGTGAAAATTTTTTTTAGTTGTTATATAAAATCTGTGCAAACCGATGGGGGAGGAGAATTTATTCGTGTCCAAAAATTACTCATGTCCACCGGTGTTGCCTATCGCCAAACATGCCCACATACTCACCATCAAAATGGGAGTGTAGAGAGAAAGCTTCGTCATATCGTTGATACTGGCCTTGCTCTTCTTGCTCACTCTCATGTCCCTTTCAAATTTTGGGATGATGCTTTTGAAACAGCTTGTTATTTGATTAATCGTTTACCATCTTCTATCAATAGCATTAAGTCTCCATTTGAATTACTTTTCAATAAAATTCCAGATTTTCATCTTCTCAAAGTGTTTGGATGTGAATGTTGGCCATATCTTCGACCTTACAACACTAACAAAATGTCTTTTCGATCTCTGTCTTGTGTATTTTTGGGATATAGCAAACCTCACGTTGGCTATAAATGCCTCCATATTCCCACTGGTAGAGTCTATATTGCACGGCATGTTATCTTCCGTGAGACCAAATTTCCTTTCCAAGTGTCCTCCGCATCAGTTATTCCCAAAAATCCAGCCCCTACAAATGTGCCAGCTACCTTGTGTCTGACACGTATCTCTCCAAACTTATCCTCATCACACATGACACCTACCTCACCTACAAGTCCTCCTTTGATCTCTTCCCCTGTCCAAGTACCTAACCCAACCCATATTTCTCAAATCTTATTCTCATCACACACGTCACCCACCTCACCTTCACATTCTACTTTAATACCTCCTGCACAAGTACACAACCCACCCACCTCACCTTCAACTTCTACTTTAATAATACCTCCTGCACAAGTACCTAACCCACCCATGTCAACCACTCACCCACATTCAATGTCCCCACCTCACTTGGACTCTACCACTCCTCCATCTTCTGTATCCCTTCATGAGTCTCCAACTTCTCCAACACCCGTGCCCTCTCATCCTCCTGCACTCCCAACACGTCGGCATCACATGGTCATTAGAGCTCAAAATCAAATCCATCAGCCCAAATGTTACACCGATGGCTCTGTGCGGTATCCCTTGCCCCGTGCCTACACTACCTCTCACTTGTGAGGACATTGAGCCCACTTCCTATACTCACGCTGCCAAGAATGTTAAGTGGAGAGCTGCTATGGCAGATGAATTTAATGCGCTCATCAAAACTGGTACATGGACATTGGTTCCAAAAACTTCATCTATGAATATTGTTGGTTCTAAGTGGGTCTTCCGCATCAAGCGTAAGGCCAATGGCAGTATTGAGCGCTACAAGGCACGCTTAGTTGCAAAAGGTTTTCATCAACAAGAAGGTGTTGATTTTTTTGAGACGTATAGTCCTGTTGTGAAACCTATTACTATTCGTACCGTGCTCTCTTTAGCTGTTTCTGCAGGTTGGTGCATTAAGCAGGTTGATGTGAGTAACGCCTTTCTTCATGGTCATCTACAAGAGAAGGTATACATGTCGCAACCGCCTGGCTTTGTCAATCCCATGTATCCTGATGCAGTGTGCCTTCTCAAGAAGGCTTTGTACGGTCTTAAACAAGCTCCACGCGCTTGGTATCACCGGTTGAGCTCTTGTCTTTTGGAGTTGGGGTTCCACGATTCAAAATCAGACAGCTCCTTATTTATATTTAAATCTCCTTCTGTTACCCTGTTGGCACTAGTGTATGTGGATGACTTAATTCTTACTGGGTCACATTTGGGAGCTATTGATGAACTCATCTATACTCTCTCACGTGATTTTCCTATGAAGAATTTGGGAGAACTTAACTTCTTTCTTGGCATCTCTGTTACTCGTGTTCGTGAAGGTCTCCACCTATCCCAATCACGGTACATATCTGATCTCCTTGCCCGCACCAAAATGTCACATGCCAAGCCCATTACCTCCCTCATGGCAGCCAACACGTCCCTCAGTCAATTTTGTGGTTCTACTTTCAGTGATGTTACACTTTATCGAAGTACTGTGGGAGCGTTACAATATCTCTCATTTACCCGTCCTGACATTGCCTTTGTTGTCAATAAAGTGTCTCAATTTATGCATGCTCCCCGTGATGTTCATTGGTCTGCTGTCAAAAGGATTCTGCGCTACTTAAAATCCACAATTGATCATGGGTTATTAATAAAGAAGTGCTCCTCCAAACAATTATTTGCTTATTCGGATGCAAATTGGGCTGGATGTCCGGATGACCGCAAATCTACTTCTGGATATTGTATTTTTCTGGGTTCCAATATTCTGTCCTGGAGTTCCAAAAAAGCAACCTACTGTCTCTAGATCTTCCACAGAAGCTGAGTACAAAGCTGTAGCAAATGTTGCTGCTGAACTCATATGGATTCAAGCTTTATTTCAAGAACTTGGTGTATTTCTCTCATCTGCTCCTATCTTATTTTGTGACAATATAGGTGCCACTTATCTCTCCTCCAACCCTGCATTTCATGCATGTACTAAGCACATCGCTATTGACTACCACTTTGTGAGAGAACGTGTGGCCTCGAAGACTCTTGTGGTGAAATTTCTTTCCAGCAAAGATCAAGTTGCTGACATTTTAACGAAACCCTTGGTGTCTTACAGGTTTCATCAACTCAAGACCAATCTCAACGTGTGGTCTCCAACGTTGCGATTGCAGGGGCGTATTGAGACAATTAATGATATTGCCTTAAATGAGAAGATGTGCCAGCTAAAAGATAATCGAACAATTCAAATTGACAGCAAAGGCGCAGATCACGTTGACAAAAATGGAGCAATGGCTCCTTGCCTTTCCTAGCCTTATTTTCCTTATGTTTATTATTTTACATACTGGGCTGTATATTTTCCTTTCATACAATATGTTTCCTTTCCTGTAACTTCTTGTACAACTACTATAAATACAAATTACGCCCAACATTACAATCGGGCTGTTTTCATCACACTTATATTTGTCCTTATACGGATGACTTGGGGATGCTAAAGTGGATGAAAAAGTAGGTCTTGAGGAACCAAGAACTTGAAACTTGTTTAACATGTTAATGGGTAAATATGTGTCATAGGGGTTTACATTTCCTGGGCTCAGGACTATATGGTGACTTGGTTGTGACTTGATGGAAGGTGTTTTATTTTTGTTTTTACTGGATTGTGGCTTTTCAGCCATCTTTTCCCTGCAAAAATTCACGAGTGAGGAAATCAAGTATAGAATTTTGATCTCCTTTGATGTATTCAATATCAAAATCAAAGATGCTTAAAATTGAGTGCCATCTGGCAAAAATATGTTTACTTGCTATATTTTGAACATCTTTTTCTAAAACATGTTTTGCACTTTTGCAATTGACTCGAATTAAAAATTTTTTGTTTAACAAATCACTTTGAAACTTTGAGATGCATAATAGTATATATAAAATCTCTTTTTTAATTGTACTATAATTACTTTGTACTGAATTCCAAATTCCTGAATGGAAACAAACAATTTGTTCAGGAGAATCTGGAGAGATTTTCTGTTTGAGAATACCCTCATATCCAATGTTGAAGGCGTCTATTTATACAATTTTGAAAGCTTTTACGTCAGGAATGCTAAGACAAGGAGAAGTCTCGACATATTTTTTGACTTCTTGGACAATTAAAGTATGAAGATTTGTTTAAGGTGGAGGGTTGCTTTTAAGACGATCATACAATGGTTTACAATGTTTTCTAAGGTTTTGATAAAATTCAGCAACATAATTTAAAGATCCTAGGAACCTTTGAAGCTGGTTTCTATCAAGGATGATATCAGGAAATTTATCTGCAAATTGAATGGCCCGATCAATGGGTTTAACCATTCCTTGACTGATGTTGAATCCTAGAAATCTGATTTTTGTTTGAAACAAGTTGATTTTTGTAGCTGAAACAACTAAACCACTAACTTTGATGATACTAAGAAACGAATGAAGATGTTTCCAGTGTTCATCAATTGACTTTGAAAATATGAGGACATCATCTATATAAACAATTGAGAAATGTGCTATAGGGTCAAAGATTTCATTCATGATGTTTTGAAATTCACTTGGGGCATTTTTTAACCCAAAGGGCATGACATTCCATTCATAGTGGCCAAATGGTGTAACAAATGCTGTTTTGTATCTATCTTGTTCATGGATTTAGATCTGCCAAATCCACTCTTCATATCAAATTTTGAAAAACATTGGCTTGACCTATTCTGTTTATCAGGTCCTTTTTGTTTAGAATTGGATATCTTATCCACTGTAAGACTCCATTAAGTGGTTTGTAGTTAATTACTAATCTTGGAGCTTCTCTTTCTAATTCTGCATTTTTCTGTACGTTAAAGGCTGAACAAGACCAAGGGGACTTGCTTTTTCTAATTATTCCCTTGTTAAGCAATTCTTTAATTTCAATTTTACAAAGTTCCATTAAATCTTAATTCATTTGGATGGGTCTAGCTTTAGTAGGAATATTTCTTTCACTGAAATCTTTTACATAAGGGAGTTTTACAATATCTTTTTTCCTATGCCAAAACGCATTGTGGAGATCAGAACAAACTTCATTTTGTATTTTTTCTTTAAATCTTTCAATTTTCTGTAAAAGAATGTCACTTGATAGTTGTTCTTCGATTCTTTTATTTTTAATTTCTTTTTTTAGGGGGTTCAAATGCTTGCTCTTATTCTGTAAAATGTTAATTGTTTTAAAAATTGAAACTTCTTTTAACATATTGAGATCTTTAGTATGGGGTTTTTTGAAGAATTTAAATTTTACTTTCTCTCCTAAGACTTTTGTGGTAATTCCTTTGTGATATGTAGTAAAAGGATACAAAAGACATAAAAAGGGATTCTCTAATATGACTTTTGAATCAAGCATGTTTTTTATTAAGACAAATGAAGTTTTAAAACAAACATGATCTTGACAGACATGTGCTTTAGGTAACTTGTAATCTATCTGCATTTCACTACCATTGGCTGATGATAAATGTTCTGTAGTTTTTGAATAATATTTAGTAGGTACCATTCCTTCTTGAATACAATTTAAATCTGCACCTAAATCTATCAAAGCTATAACTTCAAATTCGAATTCACCATTAATAATTATTGTTACTCTAGAGTTCCATTTTTGGAAAAGGATTCTATCAATTATGTTTAAGTATTTCTCATCCGTAGTTTCTTTGAAGATTAAACTTTTGGTTGAAGATTTTGTAAATTTTTCGTCTTCTGATTCTTGTTCACTTTCGGATTGATTCTGTTCAGAAAATCTTTTATTAATCTTTAAAATCATTACTTCTTGTTCCAATTCTTTGTTTTTGGTTTTTAAATCTTTTATTTCTATTTTGATTTAGTTGACTTCATGCTGTAAGTCTTGGAGGGTTACTTCCCTTTGTTTTGATTTAAATTTGTTGAGGATTTTATCAATACCAATTTGTGGTTCTGTAATTTTTGTTGGTCCATTTTTTGCTTCATTTTTTATTAAATTACTCTTGAATTTTTTAAGGTATTTGGCTTTAGTTTCTAGGTCTTCTATTCCTTCTATCAAATCAATTAGCATTTCTTCATGTTTAGTTAGTACATTTATCTTAAGTTTTGTTTTACCACATGAATCTTTGCAACCTAGTTCTATTTCTGAATTACTAGAATTTTGACTTCATTCATAATCTGTTGAGGTGTTAAAAATTCATCTTCATTGTCACTAGAATCTGAATTTCTGAGTTCTAAGATTTTATACAAATCTTCTTTTTCTTTGTTGGAAATTTTTAATTGGTTGATTTTATCTTTTACTTTGCACTCATTTTTGTAATGTCCTGTTTTTCCACATTTGAACCATTTTACTTTCTTTTTATCATATTTTTCGTCTTTTGGTTTTTTGTAATATTTTGCTGTTTTATTTTTCTTGTAATATTCATTTGGTTCGAAGTTTTTTTTTTTTCTATAACCTTTTTTGTAGGGTTTTCTAGTTTTTGCGTATTTATCCTTATGTTTTCTTCTAGAGGGTGGTATAGGGGGTAAGCCATATTGTTCACAAAAATTTCTCATTTCATATTTTGCTTCTCTTTTTTCTTTGTTTAAGTTTTTATTTATCTTCATATCTATACACATTTTTAATCATATTTTACTTATTGTACTTATGATGTCTCTGTAGGTGAGATTATCATATTCTATAATTTTAGTTTTATTACTTAATTCTTCACGAATTTTATGGGCAAATATGTTGGGTAAACCATTGATAAATTTCTCTTTCCAAAAGGCATTTTTACAGTTATCTCTTAACATTACTCTTGACATAAAAACATCTTTATACCATCTAAAATCACTTAAGGTTGGACACCTAAGGTTACTTAGTTGGTCATGAATTCTGGATGTAACATTACTAGGGATTCCTATAAAATGTTTCATTATGGTGTAAATTAAAACATTAATTCCATCGGGGATTCCTCTGTTATGTGCTTCATCATAAATTGAGATTCCTTCTTCATCTTTTTGAACTGCATATTTTATTTCACTACGATTTGCTTCAGTTAGGTATTTTTCCCACCAAGCTTTTAATGTTCCCGTAAATCCTGATGTTAAAATGTCTACAATTTCTGCATTAGTTTTTTCTGAATTTGTAAGGTAATTATTAGTAACCATTGACATGTGTTGTAGTTTATTTAAAATTTCTTGTTCAGACAAACCATCAATATTCCATTCATAAATCTTGTCAGTAGAGACTGAGAATTGGTTAAAAACATTTCGTCCTTCATATTGAATGGCTGGTGGTGTAGGTCTAGAGTACCAATTGGGGGTGTTAGGCGTTGGTCTAATCATTCTATTAACTTGGAATTCACTAAATTGTTGTTCAATTTGTTGTATTTCTTGATCTGTAGTTTGTTTAGATTCTGAACTTTGTGTTTCACTTGTTGTTTCATATGTGATTATTTGTTTGTCTTTTCTAATGACTTGGATAGTTTTAGAGGGCGAGGTTTCCCTTTTGATATTTTCAAGTTGTTGTAGAGCGTCACTTTTGACATTTTCAAGTTGTTTTAGCATATTATTGACCTTTTCAAGACAGATTTCGTCTTTATCCTTTAAGTATAACGTTTTGGGTTGTGAAATTTTTTAGAGGGGTTGTTCGTAATGGGGTTTTTTCTTTCCAGTTTGAGTTTTAGTTAGGGGTGTAATTCTGTTTTCTATTCGGTCTAATTGTTTTCCTATGGTTATAAAGCTTGGGTTTGTGTAATTGTTTTGTTCCATGATCTTTTTTATTTCGTCATCTTTGGAAGTTTTAAAAGGGGAGGCTAAAATTTTTGATCATTTAAAGTTTACAAAGATCGGTTCTTTTGGAGGGTGACTTGCTTCTATTATTGTTTTATCTTCTTTTTCTCACTGGGTGGTTAACATGTTTAATTTTTTATTTTCATAAATTTTTATAAAGTCAAAGAATTTTATATGTAACTTATGTTCATTCATAAATTTTTCCCATTCTGCAAAGATTTTTATTTTTTGTTCTTTTGTATATTTTAACTTATATTTTTCTCTTTTTCTGTATTCTTGGTAGAATTATAGTTTTTTATTAAGGGTTGGAGGTCTAAAGTAAATGATTTACTTATAGTCATTAATTGTTGGTGTAAATGAGGTTCTTCTATATCTGTTTGTGTTGGGGAATTTGGTCCTTCTTCTTCAAAATTTTCTTGATTCGCTGTATAACATGGGGAACTTATTACAGATTCTATCTTTCCTTTTAACTTTAGATTTTTATCTCTTCTTAAAGGTTCAATATTAACGGAGGAAGAGGCAGAATTTCTATGGCTTGTTGGAAAATCTTGTGGATTTCTATGGCTTGTTGGTGTATCTTGGAAAGCTGTTTCTTTTATCATGAAGGGTGGTTTGTTGATTCTTGGTCTATCAAAACTTAATCTAACAGTACCATCTAAGTATTGTTGTAAACAATTTAGATCAAATGCTGTATTTTCTGTTTTTGCTGGAATGTTTTCATTTTCTAAAAGCCATTCCGATTGGAGTTCTACTTCAGACCATACTACTGATTTTGGTAATCTAACATTTGCATGACAAGAATGTGTCTGTATTAGTAAAGTTTTATCTTTGGGACTTTTGACAAGAGCATGCACATTAAGATTTGTTTTCATTGACTTGTAATAAAATCTATAAATTAATGCTAAAGGTTGGCTTCCTTCTAACATATCATAACCTGCTGTTTTAATGTTCAAAGTTAAAGCTTTTAAAATTTGTGGATCACTTAAACTTAAGGTGAAGTCAGGGAAACAGTCAAAATGAATTGGTCCTTTATGAAGACTAGATTCAACGACTCCTAATAGGCTGGTACTGTAATCTTTATGTCTTGCATCTCTCAAACACAAAAGTACAGAGGCATTAATTCCTAGATGGACTAGGGGTTTTACAACAACTTGAATTATTCCTATGTGAAGGAAATTCATTTTCTTTTCTCTGAGTTTTTTAATTACTTCTTTAGAAAGTAATTGGCATGTATCATGATGTTTATTTAAAGCATAGACTTGTTCAATTGTTTTTACGCTGTAATCATTGCTAAAAGACAAGGGTGGAAAACTTGATTTATAAATTTCTTTAGTTGGGACCTTGGGTATGTTCCAATCATGTGAATCTATATTTGCTTCAGGAATGTTATATTCTTCTTCATTAACTATATCAGGTAAAGAAGATAAACTAGATCTAGAGCTCACAGAAGAAGTGGATCTAAACAACCTAGACATCATTCAAAATATATGTTAAGAACAAGACAACAAAATTGCAAACTTTCTACTTTCGAATGCTTCTCTTTAACTGGTCTTTAAGTGTTCTGGAATAGCTATTTGTGTGTCCTACTGTGTGTCCTCCCGACTTATAAGCCTACCCGGCCTAACTGCGCTGATGGCACATTGACGGCACAAAGCGTACATCACATATAACTTAAAGATTTTGCTAAAGATAACATTTGAAAATATACTTGTTTTACAATTCTGTTTTCTGGAGTTAACAAATATATGAATGGACATCAAGATGAACAGATCTAATGGCTCTGATAGCAATAGGGGACTTGCAAAACAAGTTGACATAAGCGGAAGAATTAAAGACATAATGATGAATTTAAACAGAGACTGCAGATAAGATTCTAGGCTGAATATGAACAGAATATCTAGATGGATACACAAAGATATAAACATAAATATGAATATGAAATGTTGAAGATACTTCAATTGGAACTATAAATTCAAGAATATACATAATGAAAATAAGTACTTACGAAAATATGATGTTGTAAAATTAGCTTGAAAAGGCTTCCATTGAATGAAACATTCTGTAATATATATGTATATATATATTATTTGTGTGTGTGTGTGTTTAGCTGTCCAATACATAATGTGCTTTTATGTTACTAGCTGTGCTTTTATGTCCAACAAAAGATATATTACAGATAGTCCTGTAATATAGTTTCGATGAAATATTGCTCTATTAAAAATTTATAATAGAGCAATGCTATTCTTCATGCATATTTTACATCGGCTGACGTCATGTATTTTAAGTTGCTGACATAGAAAATCACGTAAAATATGACACGTCATCTAGCGTAAAATGAGTGTGAAGAACAAGACTATCTTAGTGTTCTTGAATCTCATTAAGTCAATATATCAACAACCCTATCTTAGTGTTCTGGAATCTCACTCTAATGGCCTTCCATGACCTTCCACCAATTCCTGAAGAGGCCCTCAGCAAACATCACTAATAAATTGAAAGTCTTAAAGCTTTGTTTTCTGGTAACCTACCAAATGCATGAACATAATGAACATGCCTTTTGGCAGAAACCATCAACTTTTTTGTCCATATCATACCTACAAATCATTTTCATTTTACTTAGAAAGTTATTTTTGTAAAAGAAAATATTTGTACTTGTTGCAAGATATATGCTTCTAATGGTTAAAAAAACAAAAAACCAAAAAGAAGAAGAAGATAAAAAGAAGACGTCAATAGTGACACATGGAAAGACTTTTACAATTAATTCCTCAAATTCAGCTTATTAAACTGACATATGTCCTTAGAGCATGTAATTATATGTGATAATCACACGCTCTAAGGACAAATGTCAATTTAATAAGCTGAATTTGAGGAATTAATTGTAAAAAAAAAAAAAAAAAAAACTTTGTCCATTATCAGGCATGGCCCTCACAAGACTATCTATGCACATTTCTTGCAGCAGCTTTGAATTCAAGCATAGTAAAACCAAAACTTACAATGAGGGAATTTCCTTAATTTGTATTTACATGTATAACATCTCATCTTTTTTGGAAGTTAAATGCCTTGATTGAATAGGCAAAGGTGAATCCAAAGAACACTGAAATTCCAACTATCACAATTGCAACAACACCCACAAAGTCATTTCTATACCCAAAATAACTCATCAAAAAATCTTCCACAGTCTCACCAGAATCAAATTTGTCATCAATGTCTCCAAATTGTGAAGCAATCATTCCATACAAGGTCCAAGAGACAGGACAAGCCCAATAGTACCATCTCCACCAAATTGGCATCCTCTGTCACAAGGCAAATTTAGTCCCTTATAAGTTATGGTTTGAGTTTGTATAGTGCAGCAAAACATGCATAGGGATTGAAACTTACTGTTCTGGGAATGACAAATCCTGAGAAAAGATTCCAGATTCC
>NC_081548.1:4831933-4832437 GCF_901000735.1 Corylus avellana | reverse complement strand
AGGGTAGCTCGGCGGCTTAAAGCGTCAACTACACGATTCAGTTTTCACGACTTATGCTTGAGAGAAAAAGTGAACCGTTGGATGTAAGAAACCCACCGAGCATGCATCTGATTCAGATTCTTTTGACTATTGATGAACTTTAATACTTGATGGTCGGTATAGAGGACAAACTCTCGTTGGATCAGGTAGTGCTCTCACACCTTGAGGGCTCTTAAGATAGCATAAAGCTCAAACTCATATGTTGAGCACTTCTGTCTTGCTTCTCCGAGCTTTTCACTACAAAATTCTACGGGCTTCCCTTCTTGAGATAACACAACTCCTATCCCGACGATTGATGCATCACATTCAACTTCAAACAGCTTGTCAAAGTCAGGTAAGGCAAGTACAGGTGTTGTGCATAGCTTTTCTTTGATGATTTCGCTCAGTTTCGTCACCCCAATTGAATTTTCCTTTCTTCATACACTCGGTGGTCGATGCTACAATACTGCTGAAATTCCGAATGAA
>NC_081548.1:4823741-4831863 GCF_901000735.1 Corylus avellana | reverse complement strand
TTCTCGGATTGCTCTTACCTTCTCTTCATCCACTCGGATTCCATCGGCACCGACTACAAATCCGAGGAAGAGTAATTGATCCATCATGAAACTACACTTCTTTAAGTTGATAAACTACACTTATTCTTAGTTGGGAATTTAGCTCCAACACTTTCCTCACGTGATCCATGTGATCCACCGGGTTGCAACTATAGATAAGAATATCATCGAAATAGACAACAACAAATTTTTTGATAAAGGTTTAAGTACCTGATTCATGAGTTGCATAAAAGTGCTTGGTGCATTCGAAAGGCCGAAAGGCATCACCATCCACTCATAAAGCCCCTCTTTAGTCTTGAACACAGTTTTTCATTCATCTTCCAGTCGTATACGGATTTGGTGATATCCACTCCTCAAGTCAATCTTCGAAAAAATCTTAGCCCTAGATAGCATATCAAACATGTCACTTATTCGAGGAATAAGAAACCGATATTTGACCATGATCTTGTTTATTGCCTGACTATCCACGCACATTCACCAACTTCCATCTTTCTTCGGTACAAGTAAGGCCGGTATTGCGCATGGACTCATACTCTCTCGCAAGTGTTCCTTCAGAATTAACCCCTCTACTTGCTCTTGCAAAATAGCATTCTCCTTTGGGCTCATTCGATAATATGGCAAGTTCGGGAGACTTACTCTTGGCACTAAGTCAATATAGTGCTGGATATCTCTCATGGGCGGCAGTCCTTCGGGCATCTTTTCAGGCATGATGTCTTGGAATTCTTCTAACATCGGTCGCATTATATCGGGAACTTCTTGTGAGATAGAGCCTGGGGTTCCCTCGGTCACCAATGCTATGATGTCTTGGGCCTCCTTAACTTCTTCTATAAATTATGATCTAATGGATAGGAGGACCGGCTTTCCACTGGTATGAGTAGAATTTTCGACTTCTTTTAAGGGTCGAAATGTTATCTTCCGACCATCCCAAAAGATAGTGTAGACATTGGCTCTTCCTTGCTACTGGGCATCCACGTCAAACTGCCACGGTCTTCCCAGGATTAAATGGCATGCATCCATCTCCATAACATCACACAAAATAGAATCTGTGTAATGCTTATCGATCGAAAATGTGAAACGACATCTCTCGGTTACTAGTGTCTCGGTTCCCCACTTGATCCATCCGATCTTATATGGAACTGGGTGCTTCTCAGTTTTCAAACCCAACTTTGAAACCATCTCCTTAAACACTACGTTCTCCTCGCTACCACCATCACTAATCACATCACATACCCTCTGGTTGACTGTGCAGTGAGTATGAAAAATCTTGTGCCTTTGAGATTGATCCTCTTGCCTCGGGGTCAAGAGTAAATGTTGAATTACTAAGGATCGGGAAAGTGGGATTCCCTCATCAGCGTCAGCCAACTCCTCTTCCTCATACTCGGGTGTATCAATATCTCCATTCTTGGACCCTTCCTCTAGCTCAGGTTCGATCAAGTTTACCATCTGCCTCCTGGGGACATTGATGCGACCAATGTCCCGGTTGGTTGCATTTGAAACACTTGTCTAGACCGGGCCGTGCGTATGGATTGTTGGCTGGTTGTCTCGGGGTGCTTGAACTACTACTGGCTCCTTTTCCTGTGGAAGTCACTGGTTGACTTGGTGTGACAGTCGGGACTAGAGGTTGTTTTCCCCGACCCTGTGTTAGTCTTGTCGAATCGCTCGGGTTTCGCTCCCAGGTTGGTGCTTTAGGCCTCTTTAGTTGCTTCTCTGCTCGGGTTGCCAAACTAACTGTCTCGTTCAAAGTAAAGACAGGATGCAGAGAAACCTTATCTTGTATTGCCACACGCAGTCCACCAATAAAAATCATCAACATACACCTGGATGGTCTAACCTACTTGTCGACACTCTTGGTATTGTTGGAATAGCCATTGCTCAAAGTCCAGTGGTAAAAACGGTGCTTTGAATAGCCGCTTCATCTTCAACCATGAAGTTGCAGGTCCCTTCCCTTGTCAGGCTCGGGAAATCTATAATTTTTCCCACCAAGCAGAAGCTTATCTTACCAACTGAAGTAGCGGAAGACTAAGGTAACTAATCAAAGAGCAGCGTCTTTGATTCTGCAAGGAGAAGTGTCTTCGTCTTCTACCCTAAAATATAAAAACAAGCCATCAGGCTAAAAGAAAGATAAAACTCAGCAGAGTATTTGAGAGAGAATTCTATAATTTTATAATAATCAATTGATTTTGTTTTACATAATAAGCTAGCCTATTTATAGAAGAGAAATCCTTGGAGAAAAAGTAAACCTACTTCTAGTAGAGAAAGTAAATCTAATCTTAGTAAGAAAGTAAACATAATCCTAGTTAGGGGTGTAAACGAGCCGAGCTTGAGCGAGCTTCCCTTGTTTGGGCTCGGCTTGTTTAAATTTTACTCGAGCTCGAACTCAAGCCGAGCTTAAGGACGAGCCAAAAAATCAAGCTCGAGCTCGAGCTTATAATAAGTCAAGCCGAGCCGAGCCAGTTCACGAGCTGGCTCTTATATTTAATTTAATTTAATAATTTATTCTTTTATTATAAATTTAAACTTCAAGTACTCCTAAACAGCTTAAGAAGCCAGCTTGCATATAAATATTTGCTTAGTCTGGCTAGCAGAGTATGGAGTCCAAGTCAATATAGTAAGGCACTTTATTTCGAAAAGAGATGATATGCATCATTTTATAATAAAAGGATGCTATTAGAAAAGGCAAAAAAAAAATAAAAATCATCATCAATTTTTTATATTAATATGAAGAATTATGTGAATAACTTCCAATTCGAGCTTTATACGAGCTGCTCACGAGCTTAGCCGAGTCGAGCCGAGCTAGCTTCGTTTAATATTCGAGCCACGATTCGTGTTCATGAAACGCTTCATTTAATATTCAAGTCGAGCACAAGCCGAGCCCGAGCGAGCGGCGTGCTCTCTTAACAGCATTGATCCTAGTAAGGAAAGTAAACATAATTCTAATAGGAAAAGTAAATATACTCCTAATAGGGAAATCATTAAAAATAAACATAATTCTTGGGGGTGGGGACACACATGTCCTGCATCACATTATCAGGCATGGGCCCTCACAGGAATATCTATGCAAATTTCTTGCAGCAGCTTTGAATTCAAGCATAGTAAAACCAAAACTTACAATGAGGGAATTTCCTTAATCTGTATTTACATGTATAACATCTCATCTTTTTTGGAAGTTAAATGCCTTGATTGAATAGGCAAAGGTGAATCCAAAGAACACTGAAATTCCAACTATCACAATTGCAACAACACCCACAAAGTCATTTCTATACCCAAAATAACTCATCAAAAAATCTTCCACGGTCTCACCAGAATCAAATTTTTCATCAATGCCTCCAAATTGTGAAGCAATCATTCCATACAAGGTCCAAGAGACAGGGCAAGCCCAATAGTACCATCTCCACCAGATTGGCATCCTCTGTCACAAGGCAAATTTAGTCCCTTATAAGTTATGGTTTGAGTTTGTATAGTGCAGCAAAACATGCATAGGGATTGAAACTTACTGTTCTGGGAATGACAAATCCTGAGAAAAGATTCCAGATTCCATAAAAGGCTGAGGAAACTATAGCAGCAATGTTGTGGTTTGGAGTAACAGCCACAGCCATCATGCCATAGAAAGTGAAGTATAATAGGGTGAAGTACATGAAGAAGATATACCAAAAGAATTTGCTCACTGTCCAATCAAACCCAATCATGGCATACACTATGAACCCATAGATTAGGGTCTGAACAAAAATGTAAGGAAGCTCAATAACAACCTGCAGAACAAATGGAATTTGGTGAGGAACCATGGTGATGGAATTTACTAAACTGGAGAGTTTCCATTTAACTAACAAGTGAAAATACGCAAACTAACTTTGTGTTATATCACTACTTATTCTAAAAGCTTAAGCTCATAAGAAAGAGTAAATTTAATCATTTAATCAATATTTTAACACTTATCATAACGTATAGACTCAAAATCCCCATTGATAAGTGAGGCTCAACAAGTAGAGTTATGGTTCGAACTCAAGACTTTTGGCTCTGATACCATGTTAAATCACAATTTATCACTAAAGCTTAAGTTCATAAAAAATAGTAAATTTAATTGTTCTTTTAATACTTTAACACTCTATTTTACATAATTCCATATTCTGCAATTTTTTAGTAAAAAAAAAGAAAAATCTTGGGAATTAGTCCACAACCGAAATGGTATGCCCTATCCATTATACATGTCAATCAACACAAAAATCTCAAAATCTGAACTAATTAAATACTAGAGCTACGAAGGACTTCTCCATAGAAAGGCAACCTTAATGAACTTCACAGGCCAAGTAATGTACCTGTCCAAAGGCATATGGCAAAGCAGAATACATTCCAGCTGCTCTTTCTCTGTAAAAGACTGTTCTCTCAATGGCCACAACTGGCTGCACCGATGAGGCATTTTGTACCCCAAGGAAGAGCACGGCGGCATACATGGAGCCCATTGCATTAAAAAGATCTTGTCGGTTTCGCCTGCATTCCCAAGAAAAATTTATCAAGTTAAGGGCTAAGTAATTGGAATGCCATTTTCACATAAAATGTTTTGGTTTTTAATTTTTTGTACCTTTTGGAGCCAATATCCCAGAATATTGTCCCAAACATTAAAGCTGTGAAAGTTGTGAATAGGAGTCTGACTGCAGTGTATGGTGGGTTCCGCCAATATGACAAATGTTGTTTCCATAGGCAAGCCATACATTGGGTAAAGAAAGGCTGTGAGTATTGTGTAGGGAAGTACAAGTCATTTGAACCTAGCGGAGGTGTACTTAATTCCTCGATCAAGGCCTTGTTTCTCCTGAATCAATCACCATCCAGTATTAGTTACTATAGAACAGAAGATCACACTAAACAGTGGCAATTTCTTAAAGAACTTCAGTATTTTCCCCTTAATTCAAAGGGCATTTCAAAGTCTCAATGTTTGGTAATATCTTCCTTCTAAAAAATAATAATAATTATATAGCTCAGAAAGAAAAATAATGATATCAGTCTCCAAGTCAAGTATAGATCACCATTGTAATCCTACCTGTAAATTTCTGAGTTCTTGTATATGTCAGTAAAGTTCACCCCAAGAGCTACTTCTTGTGCTGCTGAAGTAAACTCCAACATCCAAGTAGCAGGATTGTATTTATCCTTAATCTTAGGAACTCCATCAATTCCCTTTGATGAAAACAACTCACCTATGTTAGTAACACAGTGGCAAACAAGGGAAAAATTTATACCATCATGGATTTATTAGCCTAACCTCAAAGTAGTTGATCAAATGGGAAGAATGGCGGCCTAATGGACCTACATATATCTCTTCACCACCCCGTTTCAAGAGAAATAACTGCAACACAATATTGAAGTTTTAAGTTCTTGTGTTAAAATTAACACAAATTTTCAATTAACAATTGGTAATGTATCTCACCTCATCAAAAGCATCAAATATATCAATGCTGGGCTGGTGGATGGTGCACACCACAGTTCTACCTGTGTCTACTGTGTTCCTCACTGTTCTCATCACTATTGCTGCTGCCCTGGCATCAAGACCAGAGGTCGGTTCATCCATGAATATAATAGATGGGTTGGCAACAAGCTCAACTGCGATTGTCAGCCTTTTGCGCTGCTCCGTCGATAGACCATTCACGCCGGGCAATCCAACAAGGGCTTCTCTTAGTGAGTTCAGCTCCACCAACTCCATAACTTCCTCAATGAACATCTGCAACCCATCAATCACATTTTTTAGTAACCGAATAAGCCTGAATACTGTTAAAGTAATATTTATAAGTGATTAAATTTACCTCTTTTTATCAATTGAAGCTTTTGGGATAACTGATAATTTAACATGGTATCAAAGTTAAAAGTTATGGAATCGAACTTTAACTTCGTCAAATCATTCCCCATTTTAAATTAAATATTCCACGTGTTGGGTCTCACCTATTAAAAGGGAGTTTGAGCCCACACGTGAAGGGAAGTGTTAAAGTAATGATTACAAGTGATTAAATTTACCTATTTCTATCAGCTTAAGCTTTTAGGATAACTGGTAATTTAACAAATATAATGCATGAATGTTAAAAGTTCATTCAATTAAAATGAGCAACCTTGCTTTAGGATGCCTATCGAATGAAAGCTCATGAATTTCTATGTCTTTCTTTCACGTATGGATCTAAACTCCCAATACTAAAATAAATTATCCCTTGTTCTGAAGTCTTAAACCGATAACAAACGATAAATTTAATCATTTAACCGATATTCTAATAGAATCAAAATAAATCGTAAGGTCAAAACTATACCTTTCTGGTTGCGAAGTCAACCTCAGGTGGTAACCGAAGCCATGCAGAATAAACCAAAGACTCATAGACTGTCACATGAGGAGAGTGGATGTCAGTTTGCTCGCAGTATCCTGATATGCGGGCAAATGTTTCTTGCCTTTTGGAATACCCAGATATAGTGATGCTTCCCTCAATATATCCACCAGTTTTCCTTCCCGCCAACACATCCAATAGAGTAGTCTTGCCTGCACCACTCACACCCATTAGAGCAGTGAGGACTCCTGGCCTAAAAGCACCACTCACACCCTTCAAGAGTTCCAGCCGATCCTCAGGAACTCCCTGAGCTTTCATTTCCTGCAAGCAACCGTGATAACAAATTTAGGATGCAGATACATTAATCAACACCAGGAATTAGCTGAAATATTCTCATTAATAATGAAAAACAAAAATTCTTAATATGATAGATACCTGTGGCATGTCTATAGCATATCTGATTTCATCAAATGTGATAGAAAGGGGTTCAAAAGGAAGAACCATGCCCCGGCGTTTAGCGTCATTAATGCTGCCCACTCTTGCAGACAAGGTCCTGGATGATACACTTCTTCGACTTTCGTTCCCTCTATCTGCATTGTCATCGTTGTGAATATGTTATAGCTAGAATCCAATGAGAAGAAATATAAATGTGAATCTGAGAGCTTGATGACCCACCAGAAAAGCTCTTTTCTCTTGATGGTAACTCAATGAACTCTCTACTTGGACCACTTCTGTTAGCTTCTTTCTCAGCCAAGGCCTCTTTGGATAATACGGCCTGAGGCTTCCCAAATGCTGCAGCAAAGTAGTCTAATTATCAGAACATTATGTCCAATTATGAAAACTCAAACTCGTATGAGTAGGGTACTTACGATCAAGATATTTGAGGGCCAACGTGAATAGGAAATTGAAAAGCAAAATGTATCCAATTAATGCTCCAACTCCAATCCAATACCAATGTGCTCCTGTGAATACCCCTCGAGACTCCAGGACTAAAACTCCCAATGGCTCTGTTGAATTAGAAGGAACCTATGACACGTATTTCCACATATATACTTATTAGCTAGTATTGATCAATATCATTAATTTTCCCAGTTCTTTTACTCATAATATGTGTCTGTTTTGTTAGAATTCAAAGAAGTGATGCTTACATGTCTCCAACTTTTTCCAAGAAATTCATTGACAGCTATAGCGTTCTGTGCATACATCATTGGAGAGATCCAGTAACCCCACACCCACCATTTCTGTATATTATCTGATGCAAAAGAACATAGTTTTTTAAGCATCAGCTTCTGTAAAAAAGAACCAAGAAGTTAAGAAGATTTATTACATAAAGAGTGATTGTATCATTTTTTTCACCTCGTGATAAAACAAATCCACCTAAAACAAGAACTGCAAGTAAAGCGAAAGACCCGAATGTGTTCGCAACAATGATATTTCTCCCTAATGCCCCCATCAATCGGAACAGTCCAGATGCCATCTGGTTAATACATAGGAGTAAAAGAAAGTGTTTGAAAAACCTGCCATATATGAAGAACGACGCACATTAAAATCTTGAACTTAAATTTGAATTGAAATGTTTATAATGACTTCTTTTTGCTCTCACCGTTCAATGTTGGGATCAAATCCTATGACATAATAAGTCATGACTACCCAAACGGCAACTTCAAGGAAGGTTATTGGGATCTTAAGTATCCATGTTGGTAGAGAGTATGCCCAAGAAGGATAGAAGAGGAGGTCCCTCTGCTTATAGAAGACAGGAAGTTTCATGATGGTCATGGCAAGCTCCGAGA
>NC_081548.1:4805150-4823641 GCF_901000735.1 Corylus avellana | reverse complement strand
CCCATATCTAATGTTGGAGGCGTCTGTTTCTACAATTTTGAAAGCTTTTACGTCAGGAATGCCAAGATAGGGCAAAGTTTTGACATATTTTTTGACTTCTTGGACAATTGAAGTATGAAGATCTGTCCAAGGTGGAGGGTTGCTTTTAAGATGATCATACGATGGTTTACAATGTTTTCTAAGATTTTGATAAAATTCAGCAACATAATTTAAAGATCCTAGGAACCTCTGAAGCTGATTTTTATCAAGGATGGTACCAGGAAATTTGTCTGCAAATTGAATGGCCTTGTCAATGGGTTTAACCATTCCTTGACTGATGTTGAATCCTAGAAATCTGGTTTTTGTTTGAAACAAATTGATTTTTGTAGCTGAAACAACTAAACCACTAACTTTGATGATACTAAGAAACGAATGAAGATGTTTCCAGTGTTCATCAATTGACTTTGAAAATATGAGGACATCATCTATATAAACAATTGAGAAATGTGCTATAGGGTCAAAGATTTCATTCATGATGTTTTGAAATTCACTTGGGGCATTTTTTAACCCAAAGGGCATGACATTCCATTCATAGTGGCCAAATGGTGTAACAAATGCTGTTTTGTATCTATCTTGTTCATGGATTTAGATCTGCCAAATCCACTCTTCATATCAAATTTTGAAAAACATTGGCTTGACCTATTCTGTTTATCAGGTCCTTTTTGTTTAGAATTGGATATCTTATCCACTGTAAGACTCCATTAAGTGGTTTGTAGTTAATTACTAATCTTGGAGCTTCTCTTTCTAATTCTGCATTTTTCTGTACGTTAAAGGCTGAACAAGACCAAGGGGACTTGCTTTTTCTAATTATTCCCTTGTTAAGCAATTCTTTAATTTCAATTTTACAAAGTTCCATTAAATCTTAATTCATTTGGATGGGTCTAGCTTTAGTAGGAATATTTCTTTCACTGAAATCTTTTACATAAGGGAGTTTTACAATATCTTTTTTCCTATGCCAAAACGCATTGTGGAGATCAGAACAAACTTCATTTTGTATTTTTTCTTTAAATCTTTCAATTTTCTGTAAAAGAATGTCACTTGATAGTTGTTCTTCGATTCTTTTATTTTTAATTTCTTTTTTTAGGGGGTTCAAATGCTTGCTCTTATTCTGTAAAATGTTAATTGTTTTAAAAATTGAAACTTCTTTTAACATATTGAGATCTTTAGTATGGGGTTTTTTGAAGAATTTAAATTTTACTTTCTCTCCTAAGACTTTTGTGGTAATTCCTTTGTGATATGTAGTAAAAGGATACAAAAGACATAAAAAGGGATTCTCTAATATGACTTTTGAATCAAGCATGTTTTTTATTAAGACAAATGAAGTTTTAAAACAAACATGATCTTGACAGACATGTGCTTTAGGTAACTTGTAATCTATCTGCATTTCACTACCATTGGCTGATGATAAATGTTCTGTAGTTTTTGAATAATATTTAGTAGGTACCATTCCTTCTTGAATACAATTTAAATCTGCACCTAAATCTATCAAAGCTATAACTTCAAATTCGAATTCACCATTAATAATTATTGTTACTCTAGAGTTCCATTTTTGGAAAAGGATTCTATCAATTATGTTTAAGTATTTCTCATCCGTAGTTTCTTTGAAGATTAAACTTTTGGTTGAAGATTTTGTAAATTTTTCGTCTTCTGATTCTTGTTCACTTTCGGATTGATTCTGTTCAGAAAATCTTTTATTAATCTTTAAAATCATTACTTCTTGTTCCAATTCTTTGTTTTTGGTTTTTAAATCTTTTATTTCTATTTTGATTTAGTTGACTTCATGCTGTAAGTCTTGGAGGGTTACTTCCCTTTGTTTTGATTTAAATTTGTTGAGGATTTTATCAATACCAATTTGTGGTTCTGTAATTTTTGTTGGTCCATTTTTTGCTTCATTTTTTATTAAATTACTCTTGAATTTTTTAAGGTATTTGGCTTTAGTTTCTAGGTCTTCTATTCCTTCTATCAAATCAATTAGCATTTCTTCATGTTTAGTTAGTACATTTATCTTAAGTTTTGTTTTACCACATGAATCTTTGCAACCTAGTTCTATTTCTGAATTACTAGAATTTTGACTTCATTCATAATCTGTTGAGGTGTTAAAAATTCATCTTCATTGTCACTAGAATCTGAATTTCTGAGTTCTAAGATTTTATACAAATCTTCTTTTTCTTTGTTGGAAATTTTTAATTGGTTGATTTTATCTTTTACTTTGCACTCATTTTTGTAATGTCCTGTTTTTCCACATTTGAACCATTTTACTTTCTTTTTATCATATTTTTCGTCTTTTGGTTTTTTGTAATATTTTGCTGTTTTATTTTTCTTGTAATATTCATTTGGTTCGAAGTTTTTTTTTTTTCTATAACCTTTTTTGTAGGGTTTTCTAGTTTTTGCGTATTTATCCTTATGTTTTCTTCTAGAGGGTGGTATAGGGGGTAAGCCATATTGTTCACAAAAATTTCTCATTTCATATTTTGCTTCTCTTTTTTCTTTGTTTAAGTTTTTATTTATCTTCATATCTATACACATTTTTAATCATATTTTACTTATTGTACTTATGATGTCTCTGTAGGTGAGATTATCATATTCTATAATTTTAGTTTTATTACTTAATTCTTCACGAATTTTATGGGCAAATATGTTGGGTAAACCATTGATAAATTTCTCTTTCCAAAAGGCATTTTTACAGTTATCTCTTAACATTACTCTTGACATAAAAACATCTTTATACCATCTAAAATCACTTAAGGTTGGACACCTAAGGTTACTTAGTTGGTCATGAATTCTGGATGTAACATTACTAGGGATTCCTATAAAATGTTTCATTATGGTGTAAATTAAAACATTAATTCCATCGGGGATTCCTCTGTTATGTGCTTCATCATAAATTGAGATTCCTTCTTCATCTTTTTGAACTGCATATTTTATTTCACTACGATTTGCTTCAGTTAGGTATTTTTCCCACCAAGCTTTTAATGTTCCCGTAAATCCTGATGTTAAAATGTCTACAATTTCTGCATTAGTTTTTTCTGAATTTGTAAGGTAATTATTAGTAACCATTGACATGTGTTGTAGTTTATTTAAAATTTCTTGTTCAGACAAACCATCAATATTCCATTCATAAATCTTGTCAGTAGAGACTGAGAATTGGTTAAAAACATTTCGTCCTTCATATTGAATGGCTGGTGGTGTAGGTCTAGAGTACCAATTGGGGGTGTTAGGCGTTGGTCTAATCATTCTATTAACTTGGAATTCACTAAATTGTTGTTCAATTTGTTGTATTTCTTGATCTGTAGTTTGTTTAGATTCTGAACTTTGTGTTTCACTTGTTGTTTCATATGTGATTATTTGTTTGTCTTTTCTAATGACTTGGATAGTTTTAGAGGGCGAGGTTTCCCTTTTGATATTTTCAAGTTGTTGTAGAGCGTCACTTTTGACATTTTCAAGTTGTTTTAGCATATTATTGACCTTTTCAAGACAGATTTCGTCTTTATCCTTTAAGTATAACGTTTTGGGTTGTGAAATTTTTTAGAGGGGTTGTTCGTAATGGGGTTTTTTCTTTCCAGTTTGAGTTTTAGTTAGGGGTGTAATTCTGTTTTCTATTCGGTCTAATTGTTTTCCTATGGTTATAAAGCTTGGGTTTGTGTAATTGTTTTGTTCCATGATCTTTTTTATTTCGTCATCTTTGGAAGTTTTAAAAGGGGAGGCTAAAATTTTTGATCATTTAAAGTTTACAAAGATCGGTTCTTTTGGAGGGTGACTTGCTTCTATTATTGTTTTATCTTCTTTTTCTCACTGGGTGGTTAACATGTTTAATTTTTTATTTTCATAAATTTTTATAAAGTCAAAGAATTTTATATGTAACTTATGTTCATTCATAAATTTTTCCCATTCTGCAAAGATTTTTATTTTTTGTTCTTTTGTATATTTTAACTTATATTTTTCTCTTTTTCTGTATTCTTGGTAGAATTATAGTTTTTTATTAAGGGTTGGAGGTCTAAAGTAAATGATTTACTTATAGTCATTAATTGTTGGTGTAAATGAGGTTCTTCTATATCTGTTTGTGTTGGGGAATTTGGTCCTTCTTCTTCAAAATTTTCTTGATTCGCTGTATAACATGGGGAACTTATTACAGATTCTATCTTTCCTTTTAACTTTAGATTTTTATCTCTTCTTAAAGGTTCAATATTAACGGAGGAAGAGGCAGAATTTCTATGGCTTGTTGGAAAATCTTGTGGATTTCTATGGCTTGTTGGTGTATCTTGGAAAGCTGTTTCTTTTATCATGAAGGGTGGTTTGTTGATTCTTGGTCTATCAAAACTTAATCTAACAGTACCATCTAAGTATTGTTGTAAACAATTTAGATCAAATGCTGTATTTTCTGTTTTTGCTGGAATGTTTTCATTTTCTAAAAGCCATTCCGATTGGAGTTCTACTTCAGACCATACTACTGATTTTGGTAATCTAACATTTGCATGACAAGAATGTGTCTGTATTAGTAAAGTTTTATCTTTGGGACTTTTGACAAGAGCATGCACATTAAGATTTGTTTTCATTGACTTGTAATAAAATCTATAAATTAATGCTAAAGGTTGGCTTCCTTCTAACATATCATAACCTGCTGTTTTAATGTTCAAAGTTAAAGCTTTTAAAATTTGTGGATCACTTAAACTTAAGGTGAAGTCAGGGAAACAGTCAAAATGAATTGGTCCTTTATGAAGACTAGATTCAACGACTCCTAATAGGCTGGTACTGTAATCTTTATGTCTTGCATCTCTCAAACACAAAAGTACAGAGGCATTAATTCCTAGATGGACTAGGGGTTTTACAACAACTTGAATTATTCCTATGTGAAGGAAATTCATTTTCTTTTCTCTGAGTTTTTTAATTACTTCTTTAGAAAGTAATTGGCATGTATCATGATGTTTATTTAAAGCATAGACTTGTTCAATTGTTTTTACGCTGTAATCATTGCTAAAAGACAAGGGTGGAAAACTTGATTTATAAATTTCTTTAGTTGGGACCTTGGGTATGTTCCAATCATGTGAATCTATATTTGCTTCAGGAATGTTATATTCTTCTTCATTAACTATATCAGGTAAAGAAGATAAACTAGATCTAGAGCTCACAGAAGAAGTGGATCTAAACAACCTAGACATCATTCAAAATATATGTTAAGAACAAGACAACAAAATTGCAAACTTTCTACTTTCGAATGCTTCTCTTTAACTGGTCTTTAAGTGTTCTGGAATAGCTATTTGTGTGTCCTACTGTGTGTCCTCCCGACTTATAAGCCTACCCGGCCTAACTGCGCTGATGGCACATTGACGGCACAAAGCGTACATCACATATAACTTAAAGATTTTGCTAAAGATAACATTTGAAAATATACTTGTTTTACAATTCTGTTTTCTGGAGTTAACAAATATATGAATGGACATCAAGATGAACAGATCTAATGGCTCTGATAGCAATAGGGGACTTGCAAAACAAGTTGACATAAGCGGAAGAATTAAAGACATAATGATGAATTTAAACAGAGACTGCAGATAAGATTCTAGGCTGAATATGAACAGAATATCTAGATGGATACACAAAGATATAAACATAAATATGAATATGAAATGTTGAAGATACTTCAATTGGAACTATAAATTCAAGAATATACATAATGAAAATAAGTACTTACGAAAATATGATGTTGTAAAATTAGCTTGAAAAGGCTTCCATTGAATGAAACATTCTGTAATATATATGTATATATATATTATTTGTGTGTGTGTGTGTTTAGCTGTCCAATACATAATGTGCTTTTATGTTACTAGCTGTGCTTTTATGTCCAACAAAAGATATATTACAGATAGTCCTGTAATATAGTTTCGATGAAATATTGCTCTATTAAAAATTTATAATAGAGCAATGCTATTCTTCATGCATATTTTACATCGGCTGACGTCATGTATTTTAAGTTGCTGACATAGAAAATCACGTAAAATATGACACGTCATCTAGCGTAAAATGAGTGTGAAGAACAAGACTATCTTAGTGTTCTTGAATCTCATTAAGTCAATATATCAACAACCCTATCTTAGTGTTCTGGAATCTCACTCTAATGGCCTTCCATGACCTTCCACCAATTCCTGAAGAGGCCCTCAGCAAACATCACTAATAAATTGAAAGTCTTAAAGCTTTGTTTTCTGGTAACCTACCAAATGCATGAACATAATGAACATGCCTTTTGGCAGAAACCATCAACTTTTTTGTCCATATCATACCTACAAATCATTTTCATTTTACTTAGAAAGTTATTTTTGTAAAAGAAAATATTTGTACTTGTTGCAAGATATATGCTTCTAATGGTTAAAAAAACAAAAAACCAAAAAGAAGAAGAAGATAAAAAGAAGACGTCAATAGTGACACATGGAAAGACTTTTACAATTAATTCCTCAAATTCAGCTTATTAAACTGACATATGTCCTTAGAGCATGTAATTATATGTGATAATCACACGCTCTAAGGACAAATGTCAATTTAATAAGCTGAATTTGAGGAATTAATTGTAAAAAAAAAAAAAAAAAAAACTTTGTCCATTATCAGGCATGGCCCTCACAAGACTATCTATGCACATTTCTTGCAGCAGCTTTGAATTCAAGCATAGTAAAACCAAAACTTACAATGAGGGAATTTCCTTAATTTGTATTTACATGTATAACATCTCATCTTTTTTGGAAGTTAAATGCCTTGATTGAATAGGCAAAGGTGAATCCAAAGAACACTGAAATTCCAACTATCACAATTGCAACAACACCCACAAAGTCATTTCTATACCCAAAATAACTCATCAAAAAATCTTCCACAGTCTCACCAGAATCAAATTTGTCATCAATGTCTCCAAATTGTGAAGCAATCATTCCATACAAGGTCCAAGAGACAGGACAAGCCCAATAGTACCATCTCCACCAAATTGGCATCCTCTGTCACAAGGCAAATTTAGTCCCTTATAAGTTATGGTTTGAGTTTGTATAGTGCAGCAAAACATGCATAGGGATTGAAACTTACTGTTCTGGGAATGACAAATCCTGAGAAAAGATTCCAGATTCCATAGAAGGCTGAGGAAACTATAGCAGCAATGTTGTGGTTTGGAGTAACAGCCACAGCCATCATGCCATAGAAAGTGAAGTATAATAGGGTGAAGTACATGAAGAAGATATACCAAAAGAATTTGCTCACTGTCCAATCAAACCCAATCATGGCATACACTATGAACCCATAGATTAGGGTCTGAACAAAAATGTAAGGAAGCTCAATAACAACCTGCAGAACAAATGGAATTTGGTGAGGAACCAAGGTGATGGAATTTACTAAACTCAAGAGTTTCCATTTATCTAGCAAGTGAAAGTACGCAAACTAATTTTGTGTTAAATCACCACTTATTCTAAAAGCTTAAGCTCATAAGAAAGAGTAAATTTAATCAATACTTTAACACTTATCATAACGAGTAGACTCAAAATCTCCATTGATAAGTGAGGCTCAATACATAGAGTCAGGGTTCGAACTCAAGACTTCTGGCTTTGATACAATATTAATTCACAATTTATTCTAAAAGCTTAAGTTTATAAAAAAATAGTAAATTTAATCATTCTTTTAATACTTTAACACTTTGTTTTACATAATTCCGCATTCTGCAATTTTTTAGTTAAAAAAAAAAAAAAAAAAAAAATCTTGGGAATTAATCCCAACCGAAATGGTATGCCCCATCCATTACACATTTCAATCAACTCAAAAATCCCAAAATCTGAACTAATTAAATACTAGAGCTACGAAGGACTTCTCCATAGAAAGGCAACCTTAATGAACTTCATAGACCAAGTAATGTACCTGTCCAAAGGCATATGGCAAAGCAGAATACATTCCAGCTGCTCTTTCTCTGTAAAAGACTGTTCTCTCAATGGCCACAACTGGCTGCACCGATGAGGCATTTTGTACCCCAAGGAAGAGCACGGCAGCATACATGGAACCCATTGCATTAAAAAGATCTTGTCGGTTTCGCCTGCATTCCCAAGAAAAATTTATCAAGTTAAGGGCTAAGTAATTGGAATGCCATTTTCACATAACATGTTTTGGTTTTTAATTTTTTGTACCTTTTGGAGCCAATATCCCAGAATATTGTCCCAAACATTAAAGCTGTGAAAGTTGTGAATAGGAGTCTGACTGCAGTGTATGGTGGGTTCCGCCAATATGACAAATGTTGTTTCCATAGGCAAGCCATACATTGGGTAAAGAAAGGCTGTGAGTATTGTGTAGGGAAGTACAAGTCTTTTGAACCTAGCGGAGGTGTACTTAATTCGTTGATCAAGGCCTTGTTTCTCCTGAATCAATCACCATGCAGTATTAGTTACTATAGAACAGAAGATTACACTAAACAGTGGCAATTTCTTAGAGAACTTCGGTATTTTCCCTTTAAATTCAAAGGGCATTTCAAAGTCTCAATGTTTGGTAATATCTTCCTTCTAAAAAATAATAATAATTATATAGCTCAGAAAGAAAAATAATGATATCAGTCTCCAAGGCAAGTATAGATCACCATTGTAATCGTACCTATAAATTTCTGAGTTCTTGTATATGTCAGTAAAGTTCACCCCAAGAGCTACTTCTTGTGCTGCTGAAGTAAACTCCAACATCCAAGTAGCAGGATTGTATTTATCCTTAATCTTAGGAACTCCATCAATTCCCTTTGATGAAAACAACTCACCTATGTTAGTAACACAGTGGCAAACAAGGGAAAAATTTATACCATCATGGATTTATTAGCCTAACCTCAAAGTAGTTGATCAAATGGGAAGAATGGCGGCCTAATGGACCTACATATATCTCTTCACCACCCCGTTTCAAGAGAAATAACTGCAACACAATATTGAAGTTTTAAGTTCTTGTGTTAAAATTAACACAAATTTCCAATTAACAATTGGTAAGGTATCTCACCTCATCAAAAGCATCAAATATATCAATGCTGGGCTGGTGGATGGTGCACACCACAGTTCTACCTGTGTCTACTGTGTTCCTCACTGTTCTCATCACTATTGCTGCTGCCCTGGCATCAAGACCAGAGGTCGGTTCATCCATGAATATAATAGATGGGTTGGCAACAAGCTCAACTGCGATTGTCAGCCTTTTGCGCTGCTCCGTCGATAGACCATTCACGCCGGGCAATCCAACAAGGGCTTCTCTTAGTGAGTTCAGCTCCACCAACTCCATAACTTCCTCAATGAACATCTGCAACCCATCAATCACATTTATTAGTAACCGAATAAGCCTGAATACTGTTAAAGTAATATTTATAAGTGATTAAATTTACCTCTTCCTATCAATTGAAGCTTTTGGCATAACTGATAATTTAACATGGTATCAAAGTTAAAAGTTATGGAATCGAACTTTGACTTCGTCAAATCATTCCCCATTTTAAATTAAATATTTCACATATTAGGTATCAACTATTAAAAGGGAGTTTGAGCCCACACGTGAGGGAGAGTGTTAAAGTAATGATTACAAGTGATTAAATTTACCTCTTTCTATCAGCTTAAGCTTTTGGGATAACTGGTAATTTAACAAATACG
The DNA here is from genome assembly GCF_901000735.1 of Corylus avellana. NCBI lineage: Eukaryota > Viridiplantae > Streptophyta > Magnoliopsida > Fagales > Betulaceae > Corylus > Corylus avellana. The sequence goes on along the minus strand of NC_081548.1, from coordinate 4,813,991 downwards.
ACGCATGAATGTTAAAAGTTCATTCAATTAAAATGAGCAACCTTGCTTTAGGATGCCTATCGAATGAAAGCTCATGAATTTCTATGTCTTTCTTTCACGTATGGATCTAAACTCCCAATACTAAAATAAATTATCCCTTGTTCTGAAGTCTTAAACCGATAACAAACGATAAATTTAATCATTTAACCGATATTCTAATAGAATCAAAATAAATCGTAAGGTCAAAACTATACCTTTCTGGTTGCGAAGTCAACCTCAGGTGGTAACCGAAGCCATGCAGAATAAACCAAAGACTCATAGACTGTCACATGAGGAGAGTGGATGTCAGTTTGCTCGCAGTATCCTGATATGCGGGCAAATGTTTCTTGCCTTTTGGAATACCCAGATATAGTGATGCTTCCCTCAATATATCCACCAGTTTTCCTTCCCGCCAACACATCCAATAGAGTAGTCTTGCCTGCACCACTCACACCCATTAGAGCAGTGAGGACTCCTGGCCTAAAAGCACCACTCACACCCTTCAAGAGTTCCAGCCGATCCTCAGGAACTCCCTGAGCTTTCATTTCCTGCAAGCAACCGTGATAACAAATTTAGGATGCAGATACATTAATCAACACCAGGAATTAGCTGAAATATTCTCATTAATAATGAAAAACAAAAATTCTTAATATGATAGATACCTGTGGCATGTCTATAGCATATCTGATTTCATCAAATGTGATAGAAAGGGGTTCAAAAGGAAGAACCATGCCCCGGCGTTTAGCGTCATTAATGCTGCCCACTCTTGCAGACAAGGTCCTGGATGATACACTTCTTCGACTTTCATTCCCTCTATCTGCATTGTCATCGTTGTGAATATGTTATAGCTAGAATCCAATGAGAAGAAATATAAATGTGAATCTGAGAGCTTGATGACCCACCAGAAAAGCTCTTTTCTCTTGATGGTAACTCAATGAACTCTCTACTTGGACCACTTCTGTTAGCTTCTTTCTCAGCCAAGGCCTCTTTGGATAATACGGCCTGAGGCTTCCCAAATGCTGCAGCAAAGTAGTCTAATTATCAGAACATTATGTCCAATTATGAAAACTCAAACTCGTATGAGTAGGGTACTTACGATCAAGATATTTGAGGGCCAACGTGAATAGGAAATTGAAAAGCAAAATGTATCCAATTAATGCTCCAACTCCAATCCAATACCAATGTGCTCCTGTGAATACCCCTCGAGACTCCAGGACTAAAACTCCCAATGGCTCTGTTGAATTAGAAGGAACCTATGACACGTATTTCCACATATATACTTATTAGCTAGTATTGATCAATATCATTAATTTTCCCAGTTCTTTTACTCATAATATGTGTCTGTTTTGTTAGAATTCAAAGAAGTGATGCTTACATGTCTCCAACTTTTTCCAAGAAATTCATTGACAGCTATAGCGTTCTGTGCATACATCATTGGAGAGATCCAGTAACCCCACACCCACCATTTCTGTATATTATCTGATGCAAAAGAACATAGTTTTTTAATCATCAGCTTCTGTAAAAAAGAACCAAGAAGTAAAGAAGATTTATTACATAAAGAGTAAATTGTATCATTTTTTTCACCTCGTGATAAAACAAATCCACCTAAAACAAGAACTGCAAGTAAAGCGAAAGACCCGAATGTGTTCGCAACAATGATATTTCTCCCTAATGCCCCCATCAATCGGAACAGTCCAGATGCCATCTGGTTAATACATAGGAGTAAAAGAAAGTGTTTGAAAAACCTGCCATATATGAAGAACGACGCACATTAAAATCTTGAACTTAAATTTGAATTGAAATGTTTATAATGAATTCTTTTTGCTCTCACCGTTCAATGTTGGGATCAAATCCTATGACATAATAAGTCATGACTACCCAAACGGCAACTTCAAGGAAGGTTATTGGGATCTTAAGTATCCATGTTGGTAGACAGTATGCCCAAGAAGGATAGAAGAGGAGGTCCCTCTGCTTATAGAAGACAGGAAGTTTCATGATGGTCATAGCAAGCTCCGAGAATCCATTAAACATTATTATGATGATTGTAAAGAACATAGCACCCATATAAATCCCACCATCTGCAGTTGTATCCCGGTGCAGCTCGGTTCGTAAAAATAATGTCATTGTTATAAAAGCCAATAGAATTAGCTGAAAATAAAATATAAAAAAAGAAGTTAGAATTTGCTGAACTTAGATGAGAAGCTCAATGTTACTCCAAAAAAATTTCTGCTTGCATTTATGGAACGTTAACCCAACAGACAGTTAAATGCTCGGATACTACTTACTTGGAACATCTTGAAAATGTAGACAAATGAATTCCTCTTCATAAGCAAAAATTCTCTAGATACACAAGCTTTGAGTAGTTCCTTCATGCTAACTCCATACTTTCTGGTTGTTAAAGCAGCAGGATGGCCTTTGGACTTGTCAAAAGGTGTAGCAAGCTCATCACCTAGTCTTCGACCAATGTGAAATGACTGAAACGCTTCAGCAAATTCCTTGACTGAAACAAAACTATAAGGTTCGTCTTTATTTGCCCAGTACTGCTCTTGATCTTTCCTCGACGTCACCTATCACAATATTTTATAAAAAATAATAATAATAACAATAAGAAAAAGTCCAATCTCTTTTGAAAAACGAATTGAGGTACAAGAAGGATATTGTGAGTCAAAATGTGAATTAATTACTTCTTGTAAGAAGTCAGCAACTCCCTTTCTCTCTGGACATTTAAAGCCCATGTATTCAAAGAACTCGAGCACATTTTCGCGAGGACCCTGATACACAATTTGCCCATCTGAGAGGAGAATTATGTCATCAAATAGGTCATAAGTTTCTGGAGCTGGCTGGAGGAGAGAGATAACTGCTGTTCCATTGAGAATGTGGATGGATTGTCTGAGTGAGTTTACTATCTGAAATGTTGTTGAACTGTCCAGACCAGTGGAGATCTCATCCATGAAAAGTGCTTTTGCTGGCCCGACCAGCATTTCCCCTATATTTTGTTGGCCATAAATTTCAAAGAATCAACTCAAGTGAGGCCTTTGGAAGTCAAAAGGCAAATAGAGTGTGGCAATGTTGTTCTATGCTTTACCTGTTGTGACTCGCTTCCTTTGTCCCCCAGATATACCTCGTAGCATTTCATCCCCCACTAAGGTATCAGCACAGACTTCAAGTCCAAGAATCTTCAAAATTTCAAAACCAAGAACAGAAATTATATACCCCATATTGTTGTATTTTTATTTATAATACATCCTTTTAGAATCAGATGGCTTTAAGTTTGTACCTTGAGTATATAATCTGTTACAACACTGGTTTCCTGCCCTTCTAGTGATGCAGCCTGTATTTTTAGAAACAACTTTTACAGCTGTACAAAAATTCAAAGGAGAAATAACAGGAGTTTTCCTAAAGCTTTCTCTCCTCCAGCTGCTAACTCACCTTCATATAGATGTCAAGATCAGGATCTGGCTTAATGTTTGCCGCCTTCTCTCTCCTCGATAATTCTGCCAACATCTCTGCAAAATTTTCCATGTGAAAAATTTAATAAAAAAACTCTACATTCTTGAGGATGACTTTAATATGTGAATGTTCATGGTGTTTAATTTTCAACTGACCATAACGTTGCCCGACCCCTTGACATCTTGCGGAAAAAGCTAGCGTTTCTCTCACAGTCATTTCTCCTATATGAACATCATGTTGACTTATATATGCTGAAGTCCTCTGCGGTACAAAATGTTCCATTCCATATCCATTGTACGTGACTCTCCCTGAGGACTGGAATTCAAAAGCTCTTTTATGAAATCATGATAAAGTGAAACACCACCCCAACTATGCAGTGAACAGCTTGGAATCTAATTTTCTTACTTTCAGCTCTTTCCCAAGTTTTCCCGCCAGAGCCAATAGCAATGTGGTCTTTCCAGAGCCTGGGGGGCCTAAAAGCAATGCCATTCTGCAGAATCCGGATCAGCTGATTGAGAAATGGACAGTTGAAGAGTCTATCATGAACATTTTAATAAGTTTGTGTCTACTAATTAACCTTCTAGGCTTGATGATTCCACAAACATCATGAAGAATTGGTAATGGTTTCTTTCGATTTGGAAGAATATGAAGATAACTCAGGAACCCCTACACAGAGAGACACAGATAATTTAAATTCAAAGACAAATTTTTTTAAGATATTATTATATACCCATTATTGTATGATCTAAAAGATGAGCCATCACATATATACCTCTAACAGATTAACACAAAAGTTGAATATTGTGGGTAATCCCCTGCTTCCAACATAAGCTTCTGCTTCTACACATAAATGCTCGAACCGGACTTCAATTGTCGGAATATCAAGCCCAACACTGCGTTTCAAGTTGGAAAAATACAGAGAAAAACCCGGCTCAAACACATTCCGAACTTGCTTCAAACACAATATAAACACACACAATGACAAAGACAAGCTTTCAAATTCAAGCAAAATGGTGGGTTTTACCGTTCGATGCGGTCCTTGAGCTTCAACAAGAAGTTCTCGTTATCTTCATCTGCAATTTTCAAAAGCCGCTCCAACAAATTCTTCCTCTCAAGCACCCCAAGATTCTTTATATCAATCTCTCTGGCTTGACCCTCTGCTTCAGTGAGTATACCTCTCCTTATACGCATATAGGTGGGCAGTTTCTCCAGAGCAGCCCATTTCAAAGCTTCTTCGTCGTTGTCTTCTACCGAAGACCTCGAGAAAACTTCCATGGCGCTGCTCCTCCAGATGTTTGAGCTGCTTAGCCGTGCACTGCTTAGCCGTGCACTACTTACTCTAAATACATCGTCACCCTCCATTTGATCAGCTGCTGCAGTTTTTCAATATAATAAACAAAACCCAGAGAGTTTTCTCTCACTTTCATGCAAGAAAACTAGACTGCATGGATCTTCGTGCTCAAGCTGCTCAGTTTCTAAAATGGGGTCGGTCTTCCTCTGTTCTTCAGAAGTATGATGCCGGAGTGTAATATATATATATATATATATATATATATAGAGAGAGAGAGAGAGAGAGAGAGAGAGAGAGAGAAAATCACATGGCTTTAGGAGTACACAAATGGGGTTGATGTTATTGAAAGCAGGAAGTAGCTTGGCCGACATCATAGTATAAAAAGTGCTTAATACTTGTAATGTTTTTTTATAAATTTATTGATTTGCCCAACGGATACAATCTGTTCATTGTAACCCTTTTTATTATATGATCATGATACTTCCGAGAAATCGAGCAATTTTTCCGTAGACCTCTGGTACAATATTCTCACTACAATAGAAAATCTTTTGTTACAAGTAAAAGCAACAGGAAGAACTGTTCAAATATCATTGAGACTTACATAAGTCAGAGACTTACATACTGACTTAGTAGTCAGCTTGACGGATTAAAATTCTCTATAATTTAAAAAAGTGTGGCTTTTCAAATTACAGATTATTGAATTATTTTTACACGTATTAAAATTGTGGCATATTATCGAGGCGTATATAAATAACTTCCCTCTAAAGATAGTTTTTTACTCAAAGCTTTTTTTATAACACAGAGAGTAAAAACCTGATGAAAATATATTCAATTCTCAATTGTACGTAACCTGACACAATTTTAATTTATGACATTTTTCAAACGTTTCAATGTAAAAAATTGGCCGAAATTCTGTAATTTAAGAATCTATACTTTGTTTGATATTATAGGGGATCATGTTCACTGCATGGCCGTAATACACGTCAATCACAACAAATTAGATTGTTTAATGACTAATATGGTGTCACGTCAAATTTCAAATTTTGCCTTGTATGTATTTTTTAAAATGAGTAAAAAAAATAACAATCTTAAGAGCTTCTCCAATAATAGTGGCTATTTAAGCTACTCAAAATACACATTTTTTTTATTTTAATTACTAGTTTTTCAATATAACTCCAATTGTATAATGTGTTATGAAAGTTCACCATGGCAAAATTTTTAGATTAACTACACTAATTGAGAAAAAAAAAAAGAAAAAAAAAAGAAAAAAAGAAGAAGCTATTACAAGTCTTTTAGATGCTCTAAACTTTATAATTTTATGTCTTCCACATATTTCACATATTTATCCTAAAAGAGTGGAGCTATAGTTTGAGCTAGGCCTGGTAAAACGGGTTCACATTTCGGGTTTGCATCAACCCGATTAATCCGCCAACTCATTTATGCTTATCGGAATACGACACGTTTATTATGACACGAACCCGTTTAATCTAAACCCTAACCCTAAATTACGTGTCATACTGTCAGGTTCACGAGTCATAGGTTAAATTGTCAATCCTATATTAAGTTAAACTGAAAATTTACTTTAAAAATTAAAAATATATAAATTGTTTAAACATGTCAACCCGTGAACCCGTTTATGTCAAACCCGAACACGACACGTTTATTAAACGGGTCATAAACGGTACCCCTTTTATAATTCAAACCCATTTTACCTAAATCCTAACCCTAAAATTACTGTCGAGTTCGCAAGTTGCAAGTTAAATTGCCAGTTTTGAATTTGAGCAAACAATTACTTTTTGTATTTTCAACAAAATCCAATTTTTATTTTGGAGCCGCCCAAGAATATTAAAGAAATCGACGACCAAGTGCCGACTTAACATATATTTTATTTTGAGTATCAAGATATTGTCGGGAAAATAAGATGAAAACAAGAAAAGTAATCAGCTTGGCTTCTTAATTACCTTGATCCCCGCTGGGCATTACTTAATGTTGTCATAGAACTAAAATAAATAAATAAATAAATATATATTATATATTACATCTACCGAGGAATTTGCCATTTGTTAATTCTCTCATATAATGATGCCTTATTTTAAGCCCTATCTAAAAGAGATTTTTTATATCCAATATCTTGTTCTTAATTGAAGCATTAAATTTTTCTTTGGGAAAAGCCAAAAAAAAAAAAAAAAAAAATCCTAAATTTTGATATGTTTAAAAATTAGTCTTTTGAGTTTTTATCATACTGATCCCATTCTAGTGTGCTGATCTAACAGTGTCAATTCATTTTTAATTTTTCTTTTATATAAGATATTACCACATCATCTGAGACTGGAGGGATATAGCATTTCTCTTTTAAAATATATATATATATACACGAGTTTTTATCATTTAAAAAAGATTAATGCTAAAAATCACGTTTTTATTCTATAGTTATCTCAATTAGTCTTTAACTCTTCTTTTTCCTTTTTTTTTCTTTAAAAAAAAAACTAATGAATTGATTGAGACTAACACATCAACATGGTAAAATAATTATGAGATACAAATATTATTTCTAATTACCCAAAGGACAAACTTTTATTTTCCCTAATTTTGATCCCAACTTGTATCATCTATGGATGAACTTTTAAACACATGAAATTACCCAAAGGTCCAACTTTTATTTTCCCTAAATTTGATCCCATTTTCTTTTTCTTTACAAGAAAGTTGATTCAGAAAAGTTTCAAGGTAGTCAATCAAGAGTAATGCTATGGACTATCTTTTTATCCTCTTAAAGTTGAAGTGACTTTTAAAATCAAAATTTGATCAAAATTCAAGTATAATTCATCTAAAATTTAATGGTGATTTTAAAAGGCACATCAGCTTTAGGAGAATAAAAATGGAATAAAATGATGGTCCCTAGCATTACTTATCAATCAAACCCAAAATGTCAAACAATAATATATTTAGCCAACAAATTATTTTTTACCAAATTTAATAGTCAATAATCCAAAGTCAAACAGTTGGGTATTCAGAGTGGGTGGTTGAGATCCTCCCAATCCCGTGATCAAGCCATACCAAATCGGAAAAGATCTAGCTCTTCTACATGCAATGCATGTTTGATGGTTTCCAATCAATCACCATTTAGAGGTAGAAAAAATCAACGGCTGAGATTTATCTGCTCCACAAGATCATCAGATGGTATACTCACTACAATGAGATCTGACCATAATAATAATATTAAATTAATTAGTGAGGTGTAAATTAAAGGTTCTAGAAGAAATAGTGCCAACTCCTTTCTGGCTGGTGCCTCTGCATGAAAAGATGCCCAGAAAAAGGTTCCCATCTTTAAATAATGGAGAGTTGTTGGGGAAGAAACCTAAAAAATACAAAAAGCTTTAGAGGTCGGCGCTTACTTCAGGTTCACCTTATTAAAACTCCCCCCCTTCCCATTCTTGCTACTAGTCATTGAGCAAACAAGTACGGAGGAAGAAGGCTTTAATAATTCTTTCGAGATATAAGTTTTTTATTATTATTATTTGATTCAAAAAAAATTTGTTTTAGTGGTATAAGTGTGAGAAGTGTTTTTTTTTTCTTCTTCTTTTTCTTTTTATGAATTCGACAATTTATAAAGTATTTTGTATTTTGAATTATTTGTTAAGAGTTTAAGGATCCGTTTGGGTTTGCGATTTGAAAATGTATAATTTGAAAACATTATTTTTAAAATTGCAATTTAGGGTTTGGCAAATTTGCAGTTTGACCTTTAAAATAGCAATTTAGCCTTTAAAATCGTGCGTTCTAAAAAAAAAAATCACCTTGTCTACTTTTTAAAAACGCAATTCCAAAAGATTCATTTTTTACGATTTGGTTTAAGTCACTTTTTATCTAAGAAATTGAAATCCAAAATGCGCCCTAAGAAAGATAAAACTTTACTTATTCCCTTCAATCTATCACGAGTTTGTAATGTTAATCTTAAATTATTAAAATTATCAAAAGTTGCAATATGGGTATTTCATTTTTCAGCCCGTTTTAGTTTTACCCTTACCATTAGGGTTTTGTGCTAACTTGAGCCGCTCAAGTGAAATGTTTCTTATACATCTGTAAAA
>NC_081548.1:4801761-4805050 GCF_901000735.1 Corylus avellana | reverse complement strand
TGACTTTTAAAATCACCATTTGATCAAAATTTAAGTATGCTTCATCAAAAATTTAATGGTAATTTTAAAAGTCACATCAGCTTTAGTAGGATAAAAATATAATAAAATAATAATCCCTAGCATTGCTCATTAATCAAACCCAAAATGTCAAACAATAATATAATTAGCCAACAAATTATTTCTTTACCAAATTTAATAGTCAATAATCCAAGGTCAAACAGTTGGGTATTCAGAGTGGGTGGTTGAGATCCTCCCAATCCCATGATCAAGCCATACCAAATCGGAAAAGATCTAGCTCTTCTACATGCAATGCATGTTTGATGGTTTCCAATCAATCACCGTAAAAATAAACGGCTGAGATTTATCTACTCCACAAGATCAGATGGTATACTAACTACAGTGAGATCTGACCATAATAATAATATTAAATTAATTAGTGAGTTGTAAATTAAAGGTTCTAGAAGAAATAGTGCCAACTCCTTTATGGCTGGTGCCTCTGCATGAAAGATGCCCAGATAAAGGTTCCCATCTTTAAATAATGGAGAGTTGTTGGGGAAGAAACCTAAATAATACAAAAAGCTTTAGACGTCGGCGCTTACTTCTGCTTCACCTTATTAAAACTCCCCCCCTTCCCATTCTTGCTACTAATCATTGAGCAAACAAGTACGGAGGAAGAAGGCTTTAATAATTCTTTCGAGATATAAGTTTAGTATTATTATTATTATTATTATTATTATTATTATTATTTGATTCAAAAATATTTGTTTTAGTGGTATAAGTGTGAGAAGTGTTTTTTTTTTTTCTTTTTCTTTTATGAATTCGACAATTTATAAAGTATTTTATATTTTGAATTATTTGTTAAGAGTTTAAGGATCTATTTGCGTTTGCGATTTGAAAATGTACAATTTGAAAACATTATTTTTAAAATCGCAATTTAGGGTTTGACAAATTCGCAGTTTGGCCTTTAAAATAGCAATTTAGCCTTTAAAATCGTGTGTTCTAAAAAAAAAATCACCTTGCCTACTTTTTATAAACACAATTCCAAAAGATTCATTTTTTACGATTTGGTTTAAGTTACACTTTTTATATAGGAAATCGCAATCCAAAATGGGCCCTAAGAAAGATAAAACTTTACTTATTCCCTCTTATGTATTACGAGTTTGTAATATTAATCTTAAATTATTAAACTTATCAAAAGTTGCAATATGGGTATTTCATTTTTCAGCCCGTTTTAGATTTACCCTTGCCATTAGGGTTTTGTGCTAACTTGAACCGCTCAAGTGAAATGTCTCTTATATCTCTGTAAAATTAATCCTTAATTAAAATAAAAATAAAATAAAATAAAATAAAAAGACAATTGAAAAAGTGCATTTAAAAAAAATAATAATAAAAATAAAAATAAGAGTATTTTGGTCATCTTGGCATCCTCCGTTAAAATTTTATAAATACTTATATTTTAGTTTTGATAATTCGAGGTCAAAGTTGCAAAAGTGTTGATGGATGATAGTCGGTGATCATCACGTGTATGACTTTGTTATCAGATGGTTTTCTTTTTAGAAAGGAAAATAGAGATTGCTAAGTCTAATTAATTTGAGGTTGATGCAGGGAATCCATGACAGCAATGTCATGGCATCATGTATTACTTGAGGATCGACAAACTTCTGACAAGCATTTTCTCAATTTTCTTATTAAGAGTTGGTATATAGTCTTTATAATTGACTATTGTTTACTTCATCCCATCTTCACAAGGAAATTAATTATTATTATTTCTCAAGATCCACCATAAAATACAAACCAATCTCAACTAAAGCTTCAAGATCATCAACATCAATTTTAAAAAAATAAATAAATAAATAAAAAAGAAAGAGAAGGAAAATTTTACTAGTTATGAACAATGATGAAAATTTTATTCCTCTATACATTTGCGTGTGTTTATGTAAAATAATAAAAACAAAAACAAAAAAAAAAACAAAAAATGATAAGTTTGGTAATTTTTTCGCCATCTTTCAGTTATTTGCTCCCAAAAAAAGAACCAGAAAAAAAAAATGAAAGACATATCGAATATCTAAGACCGCCACTCTAAAGCTTTCATGTAAATAAAACTTTATAAATCAGCTAAAGGTAATCGAAACCTCAAATAGCATACAAAACTTCACTTCGCTGATTGTCATATAAAGTAAGTATAGAGATAAGACAAACAGTAACCACTACACTAGACCCGCTAGAAAAATAAAAGAGTTTTATTACCTCCTCCTATAATGGATATTCTTGTTTTCTCTCTCTTTGGCGGCTAGATTGAACAAACCCTCATTAAACCTTACTATTTAAATTAATAGGTTAAATACTTTATTAGTACCTGAGTTTGTACATTTTTATTTTTTCTTACCTAAGGTTCAAATCCTATCATAAATGGTATATGACTTATGGGAAAAGACCAACTTAGTACCTTTGTTAGATTCTGTCACACGTGTCATCACATAGAGCTGGCACGTGTCCTAAAAAATAAAAAATAATTAAAAATCAAAATAAAAAATAGGATAAATATATTATATGTCCCTAAGTCAACCTGTCAAAACGAAAAAATTCCTAGGTTTTTTCTTTTCGAATTTTACTCCCTAGGTTAATCGAAATGCCAATAAAATTCTAACCGTCAGATTTTTGTAACTCCTGTTAATCTCAATCAAAATGCACTATTTTGCCACGTTAGTATAATAATTTTTTATTAATTTAATTTAAAAATTAAATTAAATTAAAAAAAAAAACAAAAAAAAACAAAATTGAATGAGTGCCTAGCGGTGGTTTGGGGTTTGGGCAAACCACCCAAACCCCAAGGGTGGTTTGCCCACCACTAGGGTGGCTTGTGGCCACCCCATAAGGGTTGGGGGTGGGCCGGGTGGCCAAGGGTGGCAACCCCACCGCTGGCCACCCCTTTAATTTTTTTTAAAAAAATTAAATTGATAAAAATTTATTATGCTGACATGGTAAAATTGTGTGTTTTAATTTGGACTAACGGGCGTTACAAAAATCTAACAGTAAAAATAATAAAATAATAAAAAAAAATAAAAAACCTATGAATTTTTTAGTTTTGGCGGATTGACTCACGGACTTAAAATATATTTACCCTAAAAAAATAATTAAAAAAACTAAACCTAAAAAAAAAAAAAAAACAAAAATTGAAAATTGAAAATTATGGGGGTGGCTTCGGCCACCCTAGGCCGGCCGCAGGGAGTGGCTGAAGCCACCCCCATGGCATCTAGGCCATCCCCATAAATTTTCAAATTTTTTTTTT
>NC_081548.1:4765779-4801542 GCF_901000735.1 Corylus avellana | reverse complement strand
ACAAACAAAAAAAAAAAAATCCAAACGTTGGCCAATTTTATTTTTATTTTTTTAAATCACTTTTATAAGAAAAAAATTAAAAAAATTTCGATTTTTTTATATAAAAATTGAAAATTTTCGTTTTTTTATTTATTTTTATTTTTGTTTTATAATTTTATTTAAATAAAAATTTACGTTTAAAAAAAATAAATTTTCGTTTAATAAAATGAAATTTTTTGTTTTTTAAAACTAAATTAAAAAATAGTTTTTTTTTAAATAAAAATTTCCGTTTTAAAAAAAAAATTAAAAATTTTTGTTTAAAAAAAAATTGTTATTTTAAAAAATATTATTTTTAAATTAAATTTTTTTTGTTTTTAATCATTTTTTTTTTAATTTATAGGGGTATTTTTGTCTTATTGAGAAATCTATAGGAGCATTTTTGTCTTATTGCTAGTCTTGTGGGGGACATTGACAATGTTTTTGTAGTTTAGAGGGGACATTGTCACAATTAAAAATTTGGGAGGGACATTGTCAATTGAGTGATAGTTTGAGGGTGGTATGTGGACTTTACCCAATTATTTTTAATAATTTTTTTAGGACACGTAGCATTTCGTTGGTTTGTGCTAACGGAACCTAACGAAAGTACTAAGTTGATCTTTTTCTGTAAGTCAGATACCATTTATGTTAGGATTTGAACCCCAAGCGGTAAAAAACAAAAATTGCAAACTCAGTTACTAATAAAGTATTTAACCCTTAATCATTATGCCTTACTGCTTATCTTAATTTTAATTTCATATTAAGTCATAAGTCATAACTGTATATAAAAATTACGTAATCCATAAAATCATCTTTAAATAAAACCTTCATTTCGAATACAAAAACTTTTTAGTTTTGCTATAATCGTTTAAAAAATAAATATTCAAAATTAAAGATGTTTGACACAAAAGTAGACTTTTCATATGAAAGTGAACATTTGACAGTTCACATTATAAAAGTTAATATTTTTATGAGAGTATTTTTTTAAAAAAAAAAAAAAAAAAAATTGGGTTGCCGGAAACCCCCCTAAAGACTGATATAGGTTCGTCCGGCAACCCCCCTAAAGACTGATATAGGTACTAACAACCAACATAGTAGTCTCATAGATGATATCATAAGAAATTACTCAAACTTACTTGTAAAGGAAAAGTTTGTAAGACATCCTATGGTGAAGCAAGGTCATATATGAATATATGATATACATGAAATGCATAAACCCATCATAAAATCAAGTGGATCTGTTCCCATGTGTACAAAATCCCCATGTATCCGGGGAAGATCTGTCGGTCCACAGTCAACGACTCTATTTTTCTAATTTTTAATATTTTCTTACACGTATTTTAGTACATGCATCGACGTGGGGGTTTCCTTGCCTCCAAATAAATCGGCTGCAGTATAATGCATGATTCACTTTATTACTTTATTTGATCAGTATCAGTTATCTTTTCTTTTTCCTTTTTTAAATATTAAACAACTCCAAAATATCTTTAATCATTTTATTATTATATTACTAAGGAAAATATACCTCTCCTCCCAGCATTTTCAACTGACATGGCATGCTCACTTTATACTTAATTTTTTTTTTTTCCCTTTTTAATTAAGATTGATTTGAGGGTGAATTAATTAAACCCTGTGTTGTCTTCCTACAAAAATGATCCTCTTCATTTCGCGCATTCTATAGCCTAAATTTTATTTTGTTTGATTTAGTGATATCACATGGTAAATATGTTATTAGGTTATTTAAAAATTGAGAAAATTCTTGTTGGTTTTCCCTGCTTTCAAAAAGGTGCACCTTGTTGTAATATTTGTTACAAACATTCATTTTTTAGTCACTTGAAAATGTTTTATCATTTGATATTATCTTCATGAGTTTTTGAGAAATAAAAATCATCTTTAACCATTTTGGTTTATAACCGTTTATATTTATTACTTGGTTATGAGATATAACTTTTATGACCGTTTGTATTTATTACTTGATTATGAGTTATTAAATAAAAATTAGTTTTAATTGATTTTTATAGTTTTGAACGTTAGTCTTTAACAACTTTTATTGTAGTTTGATTATTAACAAATGTTTTACCATTTTTTGGTGGTATGTCATTAACCCATTGATTTCCTTACCGTTTTATAACCGTTTGGAGTTAATATGTTTTATTGCATTTTATAACAAGTTTTATGCTTGGGAGTTTTTTAACGTTTTGACCGTTTGGTCATTAGATTTCCTTTATGACATACTTTCCAGCACTTGTATATATAGATATACTAATACATTGAAGGTAAGAACATATACGAGAGATAGAAGAAAAAATCACTTATTTTCTATCTAAGGCTAAGGCCGTATAGTATGTTGCAAAACACTTGTTTCATGGCATATGCTTTATTATTGGTTTTTCTACAAAATAATATTCTGAAGTCCCTCATCAACTTTGACAATTGGGTTGTTCTATTACTCTTCGTTATTTGAAAGTGCGTCATTAACGAAGATAGACGCTATAGTCTAATCCTGGGAGGTTGCGTGTCAAAGGATCTGATCGCACCGAGTTATACACTCCGGGAGGCACGAATCAACCTTTAAGGACAACGCTCTTGCGTGATTCTATAGCATTGTGAGATCTTTCCATACTCTATTTTCATCTCTTGTATTTTATTTATTTTATTGTTAATATTCATATTGTAATTATTTTATATCAATGAGAATTTGTGCACCATCCAAAATTATTTCCAACACACCTAACATATTTGCAACTTGGATTAAATTAGAAAATTGTAGTGAACTAAATGAGACATGGTCATAAGCAATTAGCTAAATTTTCCTAAAATCAACAATTTTTTTAGTGTTAAATTATTGCTTATCTTAAAAGTTTAAGTTAATAAAAAATAGTAAATTTAATCGTTTAGTTAATAATTGAACAATTTTCCTCTCGTGTGGCCTCAAGCTCTAATTTAATAGGTAGAGCTCAACACGTAGAATATTTAAATTGAAATTTGAGGTAAATGACATAGACAAGGTTTGAAACTCAAAACCTCTGTTCTAGTACCATGTCAAATTGTTGCTTATTCCAAAATTTTAAGTTAATAAAAAAGAAGGGGAAATTACTCCCATGAATTGTCACTTTTTTTTTTTTGTTGCAATGTTCACCCTAAAAGTTCAAAACATCTCAATTTAGTATATCATACTTTTAATTTTTTTCAATGTCCCCCTCCATTAGGATTTTCCGTTATATATATATATATAATCGAAAATACCCACCTCCCCTTTTTTTTTAGAAAAATTATTTAAATTTTTTTGCGGAAATTGAGACATGGGTATTTTTGCAAATACCATTAAATTTGGACAACGCCTTAATCTTTGCAATTTTTTTTTCCTAAAACAAATGGGGATATTTTAGAAAAAGTTAACTGAGTGGTAAAACTGCAAACAATCGAAAAATAAATACACTAAATTGAGAAAAATTGAACTTTAAAGAGAACATTGCAAAAGTGATGACAATTCAGAGTTGTAAAGTAAAGTTTCTTCTAAAAAAAAATAATAATAATAAATTTGATCATTTAATCAATACTTTTAACATTAAACCCTCAAATTATCATGAAATCATAGATAAAATGATCGGCCATGTGCTTAGAAAGCATCCGGATCATGTATAGATAAACATTGTTGGCATACAATGATACAATTGCTCGGATCCAAAAGGTTGTGGAGGGAATCTTGAATGAAGGGAAACACGGTATTTTAGGAACTATACCTAATTTTCTTGTTTTATCCTGTTGTATTTTGTCAATATTGACGTCATTGAAGAATTGCTGATGTCATGATAGTAGGAGATTTCTCAAAGCTTTGGAACCATTTATGTTTGAGCATATATATAAATATACATTCCATGGTAAAACAAAACTTATATGATTATATATACCAACTGCCATTCAGATTGCAGCAACTAGTCATATAACAATATAATGTACTAAGTTGTCATGGAAGAGTAATTAAGGTTTTTTAAATTAGGAATGACAGAGGCAAGAATAAAACTAGGATTGTGCACCGGCTATGTTAGGGTCAAAACTAGTTCTTTTGGCTTCCGTCTTCATTAGCGTTGGAAGAGTCGAAAAGCCTGTGACTCCACCTCTTCAATTTTATTATTATTATTATATGGGTGACATGTGCCATAATTTAGACGAAAGTTGGGTTCAGAAACTTACTTGTTATTTATGTATAACATTGTGTGCTCTTAGTAAATTTTTATTTTGCAATGAGTTTATTGCAAATTGGTGTAACTATAGAGTGCTTTTGTATTTTTTCTAAATAAGTAAATTAAAAAAGTAGGTTCGAAAAAAATAAAAAATATAAAAGACTTTCTCACATCGACTTTGGCTCTCACTTTTGTTAGAAACTTGAACTTAAACCCAGTCCAGTCTTCGCCTCCCAATGAAAGTCGACTCGCACAGATCAGAAGCAGGTCGATTATGGGTCGATGATTGGAATACCAAAACTTTGCACACACCTTATGAAAGGACAATGTTAGCCTTTGTTCGCTTTGAAAGAAATGGGTTTGATATTGTATTTAGTACCTGTTAAGGCTGGTAATTGTTCTATTTCATTAGGCAATGTCAAGTACCATTGGAAATGAATTCCATGAAATCTTACAAGCATACTTATAAAAATAATTCTTAGCGTCTACACAAAAGCGTTTGTAGTCCAACGGTTAGGATAATTGCCTTCCAAGCAATAGACCCGGGTTCGACTCCCGGCAGACGCATACATGTTCTTTTCTGTTTTTCGCTTTTCGCCTATTGTGCTACTTAACGGCTCTTATTTTAGTTACAGTTTTCAGTGGGTGAGAACAAGAAAATGGGTTTTCTTTTCCATAATAATCTTAAACCACCAAAAAAATATATCATTATATTAATAAGGATCTGATAAAAAAAATATATCATAATATTAATAAATTTTATTCCATAATGATTATGATTTTATCTTCTTCTTTTTTTTTTAATTATTTTTATCACTGGAAACATTGACAATTTTTCGCAGTTTAGAGAGGAGAGAAGAGGACATTGTGAATTGGGTAGTAATTTGAGGTGAATATATAAACTTTTTCTTAAAAAAAATCAAAAGAAAAAACATGTAACCTTAACGGGTGTGAAATAGGTGCGAATAGTAGAATTACGATTTGAAAGATATTAAGATTTTTGTTCAGGAGCTCATCTCAGATAAAAATAAAGAATATTTTTTAGGAACACTATTATGTTTATTCATTTTTTTTATTGAACATAACCATGCTTGAAAATTTGAAATACATTGAATGCGATCTGCATGCAGGTGGTGCACTAGGAAGGTTGTATCAGAGATTGGATGGGGGAAAGACGGTGAACTTTGGAACAATATATATGTCTCAGAATCTTGAAGTAAAAGATACCACAATCAAACCTTTAAGAAATGCAGGCAATTTTGGAACAATCTTAATCCATCTGTCTATTGGTCTACCAACAAGATTAAAGTTGTGAGGTTCCTTTCAAAGCTGGAAGACACAAAATTAAGTAATATTGGTTGCTTGGAACAAGTCCCCTTCTTGTATATACGTTCACTTGTGTCACTTTCTAGAGGGCATTTGATCCAAACTAATAAAACATAAGTCAAAGAAAGAAAAAAAAATTGTATTTAGGGAGATTGACATTTCATGGAATCTTTAAGTGAAACAATAATATAGCACGTAGGGATATTATTCAACCCAAAAGTTTAAGCTCATTGCCACTTATCACACTTGTAACATCTTTTTAATGTGAGACTCAAATCTTTTTAGACTTACAAGTGCATACTCAACAATGCATATACTATAACATCTCAGTCTCATATTGAGAAGAGATGAGTAACTCACATAAAGTTAATAGTTTATAAGAAATAATTATGACTGTTAAGTTTCACATTGTCTAGTTATTAGGTGAAACTGAGTTTTACAATAAATTATAAAGAAGTTCAGGACTAGTCATTTTAGGTTAGCCTGACAATTTTGAGATGACCCGCGAACCCGACACGAAATTACCGAATTTGAGTTTACCCTTAACGGGTTTGGGTGACCTGTTTATTTTGCTCTTGGCAGGTCAACCTGCAGGTGACTCGCCAGACACATTTATTTATTTATTTTTTATTATTATTATTATTTTTTTACCCTTAATAGGTTTAGGTCATAAACAGGTCAATTGACCCATTAATGTTGATAAACGGGTCATTTGACCCGTTTATGACCCAACTCATCACTTTCTTTTCTCTTTTTCTTTTTTTTTTTTTTTTTTTAAAAAAAAAATCACTTTATAAGCTAAATAGGTTAAGCGGGTCGTGTCGGGTGACCCGTGAAATTGTTGTGTCGTGTCCGGGTTTGGTTGGGCCAACCCGTTAGTTAAACGGGTCGTGTTTGGGTTTATCCTAAACGGGTCGCGGGTCATTATGGGTCAACCTGCCTACCCGTTTTACCACCTCTAATTTTAGGATTATAGTGCAGATGTGATTAGTATTTTTCTCTGCATCATTATATATACGCTCGTCTCTTTTATTTTTCAAGACCATATCTTTATTATTATTATTATTATTGTTATTATTATTATTATTATTTTGAAAGTGATGGCTTGATTATCTAGGGTGAAGTAAAACAGCACGCGACGTGTATGGCACGCCAGAGCAAATTTTTATTTTTATTTTTAATTTTTAATTTTTAATTTGCCGCGTGCTGTGTATCACAATCCGATTATCTAAACAACTTTTATTATTATTATTGCAACTGAAATAGACATAATGGTAGGTGAAAACTAAAAGTTGATAACCCATTATTAAACCTTTTCACTTTCTAAAAGAAATTATTTTCCTTTCCAGAACAAGAAGACTAATTGGACCCCAAAAAACAAAAACAAAGACAAGAAGACTACATGGTTTGGTGGTGCAGTTTTCATTGCTTTCTCGGCTTGTCTACAACTACAACACAACATGCTTATATCATGAAAACAACAGATTCCACATGGCTAATAATGCTTTCCTTATTTTATTGCTTAAAATATTATTAAAACTAACCAAAATTGTCTTCACTTGTGTCTTCATGGAGTGTTAAAATCCTCTAGTGTTACTCTTTATATTGTTGGTCAAGGTTCACAACAAGGGCAGAGTCAGCTTTGAATTTAGAGGGATCTAAGGCAAAAAAAATTTTGAAAAGGAATCAATTGGTAAAAAATACTTTAAATATTTTTTTTTCCTTAAATTTTTTTTTTCTTGTAATTTTGGGGGGACCAAGGCCACTGCCGCTTCCGGTTCCCCCCCTAAATCCGTCTCTGAAGGTTCAAATCCTCCGTCAATCTCTAGTGTTCGAGGCTTATCTATGTGTTAGCATAATATAATTATCATGTTGTATTTACAAAGGTTTTTTTTTTTTTTCTTTATTATTTGAAAGAAAAATACTTCTTTACATTATAGAGTTCATTTCACGTACATTTCTATTGAGTTAGCATGTTCTATCCACTATTACTTAAAAAGAAAAACACTAATAATGAATAGAGCATGCCAACTCAACGGAGATGAACAGGAGAATGTAAAGAAGTGTTTTGTTCTTTTTATCAGAATTTTTTTTTAAAAAAAAATAGATACATTATTTTAACATAGTAATAATTCATAAAGAGGCACATGTACACGCTAATTTTCACCAAATTCATATTATTTAGGGGGGGAAATTATTACAACCCCTTGCATATCAAGCATAGTTTTTATTCTCTCCCATCAAAATGGTAGGAGAAAATTGCAAAATGAGTTCATCTTCACACAGTTTAACCGCCTCATCCTCCGGAAGCGTAACCATAACCACCCTCCCGAACGGACCCTCTCTGGGTGGAGCCGGAAAAATAAAAACTTGCCCTATTCCAAACACTGGCTCAACATAATAAGAAACACGAATCGGTTCAAATTCCTCAACAAATTTGATTGAATATGGATCCACCGCCTCCAAGCTTGAACAAATTAGATCATTATTCATCAATGGAGGTGATTGACTATCATCATGATCAAGCCACTCGATCAAATCCATCACTCCCTCACTGTCCATTTTTGCCACAACTTCTCCTACAGCATTAGCAGCTTGTGATAATTCATGTTCCCTCAAATCCTCTGAATTGACCTTATTATAAACCATGCAATTCCCAAAAAACCCTCTATCTAACCCCAAAGCTTTTCTTGTATCCATACAAATGGACATGCTTACAAGCCCATTTCTCAAGCCTTTCACTTTGCTGACGCAGACCCAGAAAAGCCCGGCAAGGGCCTCGAAGGGTGATGGGCCGAGCTTGTTGGATGCAGAGGTTGGTTGGGCCAGGCCCATGCAGGCATTCACCATGTGGTGGGAAAATGCTAGAGCTACAGTTGTGTGTTTTGCATGTGTGAAAGCAGTGGAATTTTGGATTAAGAATTTGTAATGGTCGATTAAGGCAGTGTAGGGCTTGTGATTGGGAATTTTGTTGCCGGGCCTTCGTGGAGGCAATGGGTGGAAGTGAGGTGGAGCACGCATTTTATGGGCCAAGGTTGTGTCGGCCCAGGCCTTGAAGAACACGGTGGCGCAAGTGGGATCAGCAAGCAGATGAGTGCAGCTCAGGCCGATTGCAAGCCCACCTCCTTCAAATTCAGTTATCTGGAATTTGTTGGTAATCATGCAAAACATGTCAAGGGAGGATATATGGAATGAATGGACAAAGTTTTCTTTTAAAGTGGGTCGGAGGAATTTTTTATAATTCGGAGTATTAATCTAACATTTGCCTTTTGAGTGTATTATTTTTACGTGCAGTTTCAATAGGACTTATGAGAATCACATGCTCTAAGGATAAACATCAGCTTAATAGACTGAATTTAAAAAATTTTATCCAACCCAATTAGAAAGAAAACTTTATTGATATGGAATTAGCCCTACACTGGAGTCCATTGTATATAGATGAGAACAAGATCCTTCCCATTTCACTTGAAATTGAGATGAGCCATTTCATGGTCAAGATTTTATTTTGTTATATCTAATAATGTATAAGAAATTATTTACCACGCATATACCGTTAAATGCAACAATAACATGAAATCTTGGCTATTAAATTACTCATTTTCATTTTAAGTGGAATGAAGAGGATTCTTGTTTAGAGAGACGTCGATATCATTTATTATGGGGTCACATATCTCAAAATTGTTTGGGTAACTTCATTTTAGATCTCTGAATTACCACGCGATTTGAAAAGCCATCCAAACTTCAAAACCTCTCAATTTGGATTTCTGAACTTTCAATTGCATTCAATTTGAACCATTCCGTCAAATTAGCCGCTAACTTCCATGATTTACCCCTAAAAAGACCAAAATATCCTTGATTTTAAAAAAAAAAATACTTTATTTATTTTTATTTTTTTAATTTGGAATTAAGGGTAAATTTAGAATTTTATAAAAAATTCAGAGGTATAAAACGTCATTGTCTCACTTTTAACGTTTAAAATCTAATGGAGGAGTTTAAATTGATTGCAATTAAAAATTTAGGGGTCTAAATTGAGAGATTTTAAATTTGGAAGGGGTTTTTTCAAATCGCTTGGTAATTCAGAGGCATAAAGTGAAGTTATCCCAAATTGTTTTAATAGAAAATTAAAACCTAGATAAAATTCAAAAAATATCCTTACTTTTATCCATAAAGGAAGAAATAATACAGCTACCTGGGCATAAAATGTAGACCAAAAGTATGGCTTGGAGTGCATGTCTTCCCAATGCACAAGCTTAAGCTCCTTCTCCCTATCAACACTATGTAGCCACTCCTCCACACTCCCCTTGGCCCTTGCTTCCACCATTCGCACTCCGGCGTCGTTGCACTTTATCATCCAATGCCCTTCGTCGTTCTTTATTAGCCGTCCGGTCACTATTGGGAAATGCGTAAGCATTTCCGACATAGACTCTCTAAGTCTTTTGGTGATCTCACCGGCCTCTCCCTCTCCCCTTCCCCTTCCCCAACGGTAGTAGTACACCATCCTAGCTTGGTTTTTCTCCATTCGGTGGCCGAGGACTGACAGGTGATAGTGTTTCCCCGGTTCGACAGGTTTGCCGCTCACCACAGTTCGCTTGCAAATATACATGACCTCCGCCATTGAAGTGTCTATGGTGGTGGTGGGATGGTTTTGGTTTTCTATAGAAGAGAAAATTTATAGTAGAGTGATGCTCAAGGACTTGTATGGGTACCAAAAACAACTACCCTTTAACAGTTTTGAGGAAAACAAGGTTGTCATGACATGTGAAGCTGTTGGGTTTTCCGTTTACGTTTCTTCATGGAAAACTTACCAGAATGCCTTATTCCAATATCTATTGAGATCATCTTTGTGGGGAAACAAATATAGTGGAAAAACTAGAAATTTTATTGAAGTGAGGGAAGTTTATCTCAACACAAATTAATTTTAACAAGCAATCAAAAGTATTTGCCAAGAACAAAAAATGCAGCCCAAGATTGAAATAAGGAGCAATATAATTGAACACCAATTCTTAATATCCGTATTAACAATGGCCGAAAGAACAAGAATACTAATTGGTTGGTGGTGGAGTTTCATTGCTTTCGATCACGGCTTGTCTACAACATGCTTATAGCATGAAAACAACAGATCTCGTATGGATAATAATGCTTTCCTTATTTTATTGCTTAAAATATTATTAAAACTGACCAAAATTGTATTCACTTGTGTGTTCATGGACTGATATAATCCTTTAGTCTTTATATTGTTGGTCTAGGTTCAAATCCTCTTGAGTGTCTTTGGTGTTTGAGGTTTATCTATGCGTTAGCATAATATAATTCTCGTGTTGTATTTAAAGGTTTTTTTTTTTCTTTATTTAGATTCTAACGTCCATCTCGCATACATTTCGGCTGAGTTAGCATGCTTCATCCACTATTATTATTTTTTTTTTCTTTTAAAAAAAGAAGAAGCAAATAATGAATGGAGTATGCCAACTTAACTGAGATGAACATCATAATGTAAAAGAAGCATTTTTCTATTTGAAATTTTTTTAAAAAAAATTGATACATTAATCTAACATGGTAATAATTCATAAAGAGGCACATGTACTGATGTACATGATCGTTTTCACCAAATTCGTATTATTATGGGGGGTATATTAGTATTACAACCCCTTGCATATCAAGCTTTATTTTTTTTATTTTTTATTTTTTTTCACTCCCATCAAAATGGTAGGAGAGACTTGCAAAATGAGTTCATCTTCACACAGCTTAACCGCCTCCTCCTCCGGAAGCGTAACCATTACCACCCTCCTAAATGGACATGCTTATAAGCCCATTTCTCAAGCCTTTCATTTTGCTGACGCAAGACTCAGAAAAGCCCGGCGAGGGCCTCAAAGGGTGATGGGCCGAGCTTGTTGGTGCCTAGGCTGTTTAGGCCAGGCCCATGCAGACGGAGAGAAAATGCTAGCTAGAGCTATAGTTGTGTGTTTTGCATGTGTGAATGCAGTGGAATTTTTGATTAAGAATTTGAGGAAAAGGGTCCATTTCACTTGTATGGATTTAGAATTTTGGATCTAGAATTTGAGGAAAATGCTAGAGCTAGTTAGAGTGATGCTCAAGGGTCCATTTCACTTGTGACTTGTATGGGTACCAAAAGCAACCACCGTGTAACAGTTTTGAGGAAAACGAGGTAGCCATGACCTGTGAAGCTATTGGGTTTTCCGTTTACGTTTCTTCATGGAAAACTTACCAGAATGCCTTATTCTCAGCACTGACTACAATATCTATTGAGATCATCTTTGTGAGGAAAAAAATATATATACTGGAAAAACTAGCTTCACTTTTCGAAAGGAAAAGAATCTGGGAGTCGATTTCAGAGCAGTTTATTGTAGTGAGGGCAGTTTATCACAACACAAATTTTAACAAGCAGTCAAAAACATTTCCAAGAACAAAAAATGCAGCCCAAGATTGAAATAAGGGGCAATATATCTGAACACCAATTCTTAATATCCGTATTAACAATGGCCGAAAGAACAAGATACAGAATATGTTTACCATACATTAGACATCGTACTGCGTTTATCCAAGTCGTCATGTTCCGATGAGAACAGAAATTACTATGCTTTTGCAGGCCATGAGGCTTGAGCTGACATAATTATTCCCACTATCACTCCGAACAAACCAAGGGCACTGCCAAAGATTTCAATCACAAGAATCTTCACAAAAAGAGTGGAGTTTTGAGCATCAGACAATGCGCAACTGCTTCCAATGATTCCCACACACAACCTGTTGCCAAAAGAAGAATCACAGGAAATGTAAGAGAAAGGCAGAAAAATATTCTAAATATTAATTAGGAGAATTCATTGGCAGATGTTAAAGATAGGATATGAACCCGCAGACAAGATTCGCAAAGCCCACAATAATCCCAGATGCAAAGATAGCATATCCTGCCCGGAGAGACTCGGGTTCATAAATCTGTGATTTTGGAACACTCTCTAACTTTGTTTGTAGAATAATTGCAACGATAACGCCATAAATAGCAACAGCTTCACAAAAGATAACACTGAAATAGAAAAAGATTGGAGCCATCAGCACATAATCATCACAGGGTTATGCCCCAACATAATAAATAGTAGTGGTTTGGAAGTTTAGCTAGAAAGAGTGCTTTGCCGGTCCACTGAACATATCGGAAAAAAACAAATTCAATTCAAGGAATCATCATTGGTAAAAAAGCAATTCCCACATCAAATTATGTAGATAATTTGCATCAATGCGGAACGCGTACTGGTAACTCAACTTTACAGCTAGAACTTGCCTTGAATTTGAACTCCATGGAGGGAAGATTGGACCATATATGATAGTTCATAACGCACGCCAGGGTGGAGTTCTATTTAGGGTGTTTATCTACTCCAAGTAATAATGAGCACAAAGGAATAACTGTCTACTCTCTCTCACACTCGCGCACACGCACATACGAGCATGCAGACATAAACAATCAAGGTTCATTCTTACTTTGTGATAGTTGTTGTCCGATTGGGCTCACGCCCATTTATCACACCCATTTCAGCCACTTAAAAAAAAAGTGCAAGTAAGAGTACTGCTACTGGTACAAAGTTCTGTGCCATGGATAGATGGTGACCAATTAGGCAACCAAAGAACTATGCAAAACACAGTGTGGGAGAGAAGATAGAGCCCTGGATATAGTTGATTCCTCAATAAATGAGTCATATGTTTCCCATGAAGCCTTGAGATGCATTTAAGTTGAGCTCCTATGTGTGCAAGAAGATGCAATGGATCAACCAACTGTCAGCCAGTTCCTCTCATGCTGATTAGTGAAGCAACTACTCTTCCTTCTCCTAAACAGCTTGCTTTCATTTTCAGAAGACCGTCCAATTTGACTCTGTAGTAGGTGGAGGACCTTATTCTATAAATGAGGTGACAATAACTCATTTTAAATGTACATGTTCTGGTATTTACTGTTTTCCATTGCATAGAAAAATGTAATTTATTCTTCCTTTTCAGTTATTACTATTGCTAATACTGTTACTAATAGTCTGCACTGGATAAATGTATGAGCTACTAATATTTCCAAGTAGGTCCAAGCACCCTGACTTGGCCGCTTATCAAAATATTCAAAAATTGAGGCTCCTGCTACCTCTCTAGTTAATACATCCAATTCATTCAACAAAATAGTTCAGCTCCTCTGTGTTAAGTGTACATAATATTGTCTCATTTTATTTGAAACACATGAATTAAAAACGTTAAACTTTCCTGGTTTTACATCAATACAAGAAGCTTACTTTTGGTCACGTCGCTCATATTTTGATGCCTTACATTGATAACCATTGATCAATGGTCATCTCCAGCATTTGAAAACAAACACATACAAGTTATAGTCAACTGGTCAAAGGCATCAATCATCATCATAAATGGACCCCAAGCATGTGTAGCTTTTGTTGACCAGCTGCTTAGTAAAACACATTGTAAGATATACACTTGTAAGATATTAACTAGAGAGGTAGTTGCTGTGTATTTCTAATTATAAAGAAATAGAAGATCCTTGTCAAATTAATATGGGCTATTTTCTTAATATTTTAGTTAATGTACTTTTTACTGGTAGAACTTTAAAACTTACTTTAGGAAGAAAAAAAAATCATTTGAAACCGTGTAGTTAAGCATAAAAATATATACAATACATCAAAAAAAATTGATTACTTATAAAAATAAAAAATAAAAAAGACCTCAAAAATGTTGACACATTATACGACTTTGTTTTTTTCCTCTGGTGAATCTCTATTTTATATGTTTTTACTACCTCAAAAAATTATTTGAAATCAAAGGACCACAAAACGACGAGATAAAATGCTGAATTAGGGTTGTATGCCACCTGTCTGTAAATTTAATCAACTACTTTTTGAAAGAAGGGAACTGATTCAAAAACAATTTGATCATAACCACAAAAACGTATTAGAACTTATCATTTTGAAGTAATTAGTAAAAACGAGAGAGAGACAAAGAAAAAAGGATTAACCTGGTCCTATCATAGGTTCATTTAGTAGGCAAAAGTCAGTTTAACTTCCCAATAGTAGGCAGAGAGGGTTTACCTTCACAAGCCATAATGCACCACAAGTCATTTTACACACACACATAAGAGCATGCAGACATAAACAATCAAGGTTCGTTCTTAATTTGTGAAGGTTGTTGTATGATTTGGCTCCTATGTAGGAATTATTTTTTATAAGTAAATGGGCATTGTTCTCTAGCATACTTTGAGAGACTGCTAGAGACCCCCTCTAAGTTAAAACAAAAAGAGCGTCTAATGAATTTACATTACTTGTCAAAAAACATTAAACAAAAAGATTAAAAAAAAAAAGTTTTTTATTATAAGTAAAACAAAAGATAAAAGTATTAGAACTCTAAGCTACTTTGTCATAATTTCAGGTTTCATGTTGAAACAAACGCTTTTCTTTTTCCTTCATGTAAAATTTACACGGATTGCAAAGAGAATTTTCACTAAAACTAGACATATAAAAATTATCTTCAAGGACACTCTACCTCCTATGCTTAAAGATTTTTATGCATAGTAAACCCTAGAGAAAAACCAAGATAATGAGCACATACACCTCAAGCCACCCATGGATAAGAGAAAGCTAACATCATTCTCACCATAATCTTTCCAAAATCTTCTTAATTTTTCTTCTAAATCGCCTTTGATTTCGATTTCTCAGTTAATTCTACTATGAGAATTGCTGGATTTGGGAAAGTGAATTCACAAAATAAGGAATTTTGTGAAACAGATAAATACCTCTTTAAGTATGAAAACAGATGACATCCCTAAGCACAAAAAAGAAACACTAATTGGGACACCTGCTATGATCAAAAACTTACTTACCACAAATGAATTCTCTGCCACCAACCCACTAAATATTAGGTCAATGAGCAAGTTCATACTCCATAAAACATACAGATGTAACACATATTTACCGACAGATTTTGATTATAGAACGATAATCAAAACAGTTGGGCTTATTGCATCTCTATTAGCAAATGACAAACTGAGAGCAGAGGAACTTGCAATAATAAATAGAAACTAAACAAGTAACTGTTAGGGAGATTAACTTCTTGGGGAGTCTTTCCAGTAAGATTATAATATAACATACCGGAATACCACTCGATTCAGAAACTTAAAATAGCTGGTTTGGATCTAATTATGTTATATTAACCGCTCACACTTATAATATCTTCAATATTGGATTTAATTATTTTTCACTCAACACGTGTATATTCAAAACTAAAAATAAACAAGTGAGTTTTCTTATCAATCCCAAATCAAATTTAGTCAAATTTAACTAAAGATTAACATCTAGTAAATACTTAACACTTCCACAACCCCACTTGTAAACAACCATGAAGTCGAATTCATCAAAAGTAAATGACCACATTTCTACGAAAATTACTGTAGTAATCCAAAATCGATCAAAAGGTATACAAAGAAAACTCAAAACATTCACATTTCGAAAATTTCAAAAAAATTAAAAGAGAAAAGATAGGGTTTTGTTACCTAATTAGATTCTTGGAAGTAATACGAGGAGCTTTGATTGCAGCACCGATCAAACTGCTTCCGGTTATGTAAATACCCCTAACAAGTCCACGTAATTACAGATAAGTTTTCAGAGATCGAAAATTTGTTAAAAAAATAAAAATAGAAGATGAAAGGTACCAGGCGGCGCCGAGGACGGAGACGCCTATGGCAACGGCGATTCCGATGGCGGAGAAGGTGTAGGGAGAGATCTGGACCAGCGCGCGGGCCCACGAGCTCGCTTCTCTGGCTATTATTACTGAGCCTGACATGGTTCGATCTGTTGGTGATTGCTCTCAGATTTGGAGGTTTTCGTACTGATTGATCTGAGAGAAAGAGAGTGAGAGAGTTTAGAGATTTGTGAAATCTGAACTCGGATTCCTGAATCGTATTGTTCTTCTGTTTCACAGTCGCGGGGGAGGAAAAAAGGAAAAATAAAAGAAAATACAAGGCTCTGATTGTTAGTTTATTTTCGATGGTTTTTTTTTTTTTTTTTTGTCGTTTTTGTTTTGATGGAGCATTCATTTACAGACATAAAGGTAATAAAGTAAGTTTGCTTAATGTATTTAAAAGAGTAAAGTCACCTACACCTCCCAAACTACCACTAAATTGACAATATCTCACAAATTTTTAATTGTGATACTATCTTATAAACTATCAAAATATTATCAATATTCCCGCAAGACTAGCAATAAAACAAAAATACCCCTATATATTAAAAAAAAAATTTGATTTTTTTTGAAAAAACGAAAATTATTAATTTAAAAATAATTTTTTTAAAAACGAAAATTTTTAATTTTTTTTAACGGAAATTTCTATTTAAAAAAAAAAAACGATTTTTTTATTTTGTTTTAAAAAACGAAATTTTTTTTTTTTTTAACGTAAAATTTTATTTGAAAAAAATTATAAAACAAAAATTTTTTTAAAAAAAAAAACGAAAATTATTGAAAATTTTATAAAAGGATTTTTTTTTTTTTTTTGGTTAGTTTTAGGTTTTTTCTAGAAGTTTTATACTAAGGGTAATTTCATCATTTAGAAGAACATTGACAATTTTTTGTAGTTTTAAGGACATTGTCATAATCGAAAGTTTGAAGAGATATTGTCAATTGGGTGGTAATTTAAGAGAGGTATGTGGACTTTTTCCTATTTAAAAATAAAGTTGTGAAATCTCATGTGAATAAGGTATTTAACCCTTTTTTTTTTTTTTCATACTATCCATCTCTTTATTTTTCTTATTTATTCTTATAACATGTGAAGGACCAAAATTGCATAGGTAAATGACCAAAGCCTAATTCCTAGCATATTAGCTTGCATTAAATAACGAAGTGATATATGGACAGCATAACTAGAATTTTAGGTGTGGAGATGAAATTAAGAAATAAAAAACAAAATATTTGGGGAACATTTTGAAGCTTGCTTAAATCAACAAATGTCTTCTCCTTTTGCATGATGTCTCTTGGGCCGTTTTCGTCATGCCTCCCGCCGTCGTCCCGGTTCATCTAAACTTGGCCCAAATGTGTCCAGATCTAGATTGAATCTGCTATGATATGGCACGTGCACGCCCTGCTATCTCATCTCCGTCTATACTCGTCCTTCTACCACCACAAGTGAGCCTCACCGGCCCTCACGTGCCACCTTGTTGCCGCTGGTTTTTGGGTTTTAGTTTCTGTTATGATGTTTGTTTTTTTTTTTTGTTATTATCTTGTTTTATGGGTTATAGTCTCCCTATCTCGTGTTTGTATGTTATTGCAGAGACTTTTGTAACTGGAGTTCATTCCTCCTCTTCGACGACTTTTAATTGGAAAATGGCAGTGCCTCCCTTTCAACAACTTCCTTCCCGTGGTGGTTGCTGCTTTCAAGTGAGTCAGTTTCTTGACCTTCTTCAGAAACTACATTGTGTGGCTCTTTTCTTGACTTGTCCAAAATACAGAAGACCATGCCATTTTTTGGCAATTTTCTATTTACTATGCTTAATTTTGGCATTGTGGGTTTGTTGTTGGAGAGTTTATCCTCTCTTGATTTTTTGTTTCCTTGTGTCTCTTTTTCCTTTTGATTAAAAAAAATTAAAAAATTATTAAAAAATAAAATAAAAAAATAAAAAAGGAGAGGAATGCAAACACAGTGCACAGTGGTGTCAAAAGAAAAAAAGGGCATTAATTTGATAGAGAAGTTCACATACTTGGACAAAAGGAGGAAACTTCGTTTGCAAGTACTACCTCTACCACATTGTCCCGATATATGCAATTTGAATGGTTGCAATTTGTTTGATCGCTAAGAACTTTTAAATGGGAAGGAATATGTGGGGTTTAAGGTTATTCTATCATCTTGAAGGAAAATTCAATTGCTCTTGAAATTCAGCTTATATTCCTCTAATTCTCATGAAACCAATGTACAAGGGATGAGATTCAGCAATCACCTTCACTTAGGAAATCCATGTGAGCCTTTTGTTTGGAAGCTCATAAAGCACACTGTGAGGGCAGAGCCAAAATCAAAGCAGGAGCATTTCCCAAGTTAATATTATACCTTCAGAGTCTTTGTTGGTTTCCAAATTCTCATTTTCTAGAGGGGAAAGAAATGAAAAATAAATAATATTATAAAAATTATGACTTGTAATTTTTGATACAATCTGCAAACTCGACATGAACTCAACACGAAATTAGCAGTTTAAGGTTGAGGGATCTAACCTGTTTAATTAAATAGGTCAAATTAAGTTTGACCTATATAGTCTTAGAGGAATGCTATTTAGTAGACTCATGTACAACTGTCTTACATGACAACAAAAAACAGTCTTTAGATTAGCACTTGTTAAAAAAACACAAAAAAAAACAGATGCGGATCCAAGAGTTTTATTGCCATGTTATCCAATTGTATGTCAGTTGTACAAGAGTTTACTTTATAAAATTACTCTAAAGTCTTAAATTCGTGCCTCAATACGATCCGAACCGAACCTGGCACGTGGATACAAATTATCACCCCTAATAAAAAGAATATTGTCACAGCATACTACGAAATCATGAGGCTTAACTAACACTATCAAAGAAGGGACCCTGGTTATTCCACCAGTTGATGAAGAAGTACCCTAATCATATTAGGAACCTATGTCTTCTTTTTTCTTGTTCTTTTTTTGTTCTCTGCATGTTAGTGACGTGGGTCATTTCATACTGTTCACCCACTAAATGATTTGCATGATAACAACCAGAGTTCAGCCTTACTGTGAACATTATAAGTCGCTGCTGACCAAGAAAGCATTAAAGCATTTAACAAAAAAAGGAGACTGACTGAAATAATAGCGGAGAGAATTATTCCAACTGCTAAGCATGGCAGGACAAATTCTATTGTATATTTTTCAAAATCAGGGCTTTCTGTTTAGCCTACAAATAGTTGTGACTATACAAATATGGTGATCCAGCTAAAAACTGGATTTCATATAAATAAAGCTAAGAAGACAAGGATGAGAGAAAAATTCCAAGGACAATAACGCAAAGCTCTTTTTAGTTGCAGAGTATATGCTATCATTGGCAAGTAAACAGAGAAAACCATCATAGCAACAGCAAAGGAACATAGTCAAAGAAAGGCATATTCTTCTGTCGTAGCTCTTGAAAATCCTCTAATCTAGCACTCTTCGGATCAAAGGGGTCACGATCAGGAAGAACTAAACCTTGTTTTATGCGACCCATTTTCCTAGCATGCAGAACTTGCTTGGAAACAACTGGAAGCCGAATGGACTGATACTCTCTTAGAGCTGATTGTAGATTTTCTGCTCCCCACTTTGCAAGGCATTTGCCTAAAACTGCTGCGTCCAACACTGACATGTTTGTGCTTCTCAGGCCGTGAGGAGTCGTGGGATGAGCCGCGTCCCCAACTAAGACCACATTGTCCCAAAAGATTTGTTCCAAGGGATCACTATCATATATGAAATTTAAAAAGGGATCCTCTGTTTCTTTCATGACTCTCACCAACTCAGGAACCCAAACTTTCTCTGCATTTCGAAGCATGTCCTGGACCATCTCACTGCTTACTTTCATGGTTGCTGAGTTTCTCTAAATTTGTTTTAAAGTTAATATAATCAGCTCTAGTTGACAGCACCAAAAAGTCTCAAATCAGAAGAAATTTTCCATTGTGATTTGATAGGTCAACCATATATCTATGCTCGGTTTCTGACTCGTTCGAGTATGGGTTAAAAAGAAAGCTATCAAGCTACTATGTCATGGATGAACATCAACTTTAAGAACTATTTAAACCAGGTGTCCTATCTGTACCTAAATGAATACTTGCCCTTACCCACAAATATAGACCTTGAAAACATTTTCGGCTTGTATACATCTAATTTTAAGGAAGCCACTAATTTATAGACCATGTTCTAAAGAGTGCTTTGTTTCAACATAAACCATATCATCAATCTTCTTCCACTAAATACAAAGGAAATTAGCAGTTAGTCTAGAATAGGATATAATATGTGGGATGAGAGTAAGCAAATCAGAACGAGAATTGTTGCTAAAAGATTCAAATTGATGAGCGAAAACATGGAGCTATGTAGCAGATGAAGTCTACCGGAAAAGGTCCTTGGAAGATAGAAGGGCTGACTTGAGTTGTAATGCTGAACTTTTAAATTGTAAATGGAAGCTTTAGCGGTTGTCATTTAGTTGAAAACACAGAGTTATGGAAGTTTTGTTTAGTTCCTGCAGAATGATTGTTGTGTTCTGCAGAATGGTTTTTTTTTTAGGTTGTTAGCAACTGGTTTTAACTGGTGATCCAGTTGCTATACTGGAGTGTTTGTAAACATTGAGTTTTCTTTTAGTAAAAATCTCATTCATCTAAAAAAGAGAATAAGCAATCACCTGTAGTTTGGGCTCGGGTTGGTTGACATACCAAATCCAATTGAGCCTTTTGTTCTGAAGCTCATAAAGCACAGTGTGAGTGCCAGAACCTAAGTCAAAGTACAAGCATTTCCCCAGTTCAGGATATGCCCGGCGGATGCCCATGACAGTTTCCGAATTCTCTTTTCCTGAAAAATCAAAAACCCCTCTCCATGCATAGTAACCCGAATACCTATAGAGGAATATTTTTGATACAAAATAAAATCAACACAAGAAATAAATAGAGAAAAGAGGAACATGAGGAATTTAATGTGTGGCTACATATAAAGCCCCAAAGAATACAAATTTATTATTCAATTGATATCTTTTTGTGTATTACAATAAAATTTTATAGAAAATGTAGTGTAACAAATGCTATAGGTGGGGTTGGGATTTCGTTCCCTAAACTGTTAAACTACCAGTTATCCCAAAGCTTAAGTTTATAGGAAGAGATAAATTTAATTACTTAATCATTACTTTAATACCCCATTCACGTGTGGGCTTAAACTCCATTTTAATAGGTGAGACCTAACACGTAAAATATTTAATTTAAATGGAGGGTGATTTAACGGAGTCAAAGTTCGATCACAGGACCTTTGGCTCTGATATTATGTTAAATCACCAGTTATCTCAAAAGCTTAAGCTTATAGGAAGAAATTAATTTAATCACTTAATCATTACTTTAACATAAACAATATTCTCGACAAACTTCAAATTCATAAGCAATACGTCAAGAAAAACAAACAGTAAATTAAACAAATTTGGATTCAAAGTTAGTTACAAACCTCAGTTTAAAGTCGGAGAAAAAACTCTGGCGGATAGAAGAGAGGCTCCCATCGGCTGCAACAAGTAAATTTCCAACTATTTCGATTGTCTCATCAGTTTGTAGAACCTTAGCCTTAACCTTAACAGATGTCTTATCATCAGAAACACAAAAGGAGTGGAAAAGATGACCCCAGAAAAATATGTTTGAGGGCAATGCGTTGAAAAGAAGACCATGGAGATTAGTCCATAGTGCTGCTCTAAAATTGAAATTCTCATCTCTTGTCAGTGTCCAGCTGACCTTCTTCTCACAATCTGTTGCTTGGTTCTGTTTGCAAACGAACACCCATAATGGTAATGTAGATATGCTATACACCACACCAACATTTCACAAATATCCCATTATTTTTTTTAACAAGGCCTAATCCAAGGACTTCTACACCATGCCATGACAGCATAGTAAAATATTTATAGGATATTAGTATGGCATATAACATTTGATTACAATCGGCCCATAAATAAATAAAGAATATTTGATATCAACATAATTATGGAATATACAGACAATATTATATATCTATCACTTAGAACATTTAATTGAAATTGAGTATAAAC
The DNA here is from genome assembly GCF_901000735.1 of Corylus avellana. Classification (NCBI taxonomy): domain Eukaryota; kingdom Viridiplantae; phylum Streptophyta; class Magnoliopsida; order Fagales; family Betulaceae; genus Corylus; species Corylus avellana. The sequence goes on along the minus strand of NC_081548.1, from coordinate 4,779,235 downwards.
TATCCCAAAATCTCTGTTATAATGCCATGTTAAATAAAAAAAAAAATTAAGAATTTAATTTAATTAATACTTTTTAACACTTCACATATCACAACAATTACATTCATATTATTTTCCACAGGCTTACATCAAATAAGTTGCGAGAAAGCTAGCTGAACTTGGATTTTGAACAAAGCGAAGTCTTTTAAATTTTCGAAAATTGTTAAGAGTGTGAGCATTGTTACAAAATTTGAGGCAAAAGAAATAAATAGTTTTTTTTTTTTTTATTTTATGGGGGCTATGGTTGTACCAGATCGACTGTGAGGGGCAAGGTGGAGTTGAGGAGAAGCTCGGGTTGTTGGAGCCACGACTGGATGAGTGTCTGAGCCAGAGGATCGAGTCCGAGTCCGGCGCCGGTGGGGCTTCCGGTGACGGGTGCGCACGATTTCTCAAGCACAACAACGTCCCACCCAGCTGAAATGAGGGCGTGTGCGCATGACACTCCGGCTATGCTCCCTCCCACCACCACTGCTTTTGGCTTTTCCTTCTCGCTCATCTCTCTCTCTGTCTCTTATTTGGAGGAATCTATGGCTTCTGGAACTGAAAGAAGTAGTTAATTTCTGGACAAAGAAGAAGCTGAAGGGAATTGAAAGTTAACTGCCACGTGGTGTACATGTTTTTTTTTCTTTTCCTAATCAAATAAGAAAATTGTGACGAGGGAAAATCCTTCCTATGCTTGATCCCAAAGGAAAAGAGAGTGTGTGATGCTAAAACTCCTATTTGTGCACATGTTGATAAGCGTTGAATATGTTCTCTACCATTTAAAACTATGATGTAAATGTGTGTTTTGCACCTTTTAAATAGAAAACAGACATTTAAGTTTGTGATACCAAAAAATAATATAATTTTTCATACTAAAATTATTTTCTTTTGTCCTCGAGGGATCCGGCTCCTCTCTTGGACTGGAAATGTCTCCAGTTAATGGTCCGGATGGCACTAGGAAAAATTCTAGGGCCATCATGATGTCACGTCTCTCATCCATTTAAAAATAATAAAATATTATTTTTTATTTCAAAAATAAATAAAAATTAAAATAATATAATAATGTTTTTTTTTTTTTTATATGGCCCTTGAAGTGGCTACTTGGCCACCCCTTGCCCTTGGGGGTGGCCTGGCCAAACAATTTTTTTTTTATTTTTTAATTTTTTTTATGGCCCTTGTCACCCCCAAGGGTCACCGTTTGGCGTGAGGGTGGCCGAACGACCAAACCCATTTTTTTTCAAAACCCTTGGGGTGGCCGATCCACCCCTAAGGATAATGTAGCACCTCACTCCAAGACTCGTGGATGGCCGAAGGCCACCAAGCCACACAGGGTCTCCTTGGGTGGCCGGGCCACCCCTAAGGGCCATATAAAAAAAAAAATTAAAAAAATCTGTTTTGGCCCTTGGGTGTGGATCGTCCACCCCCAAGGGCCATGAGGGTGACTTCGGCCACCCTCAACCGGCCCCAAAGGGTGGCCGTTTGACCACCCCAAGCCAACCCCCAAGGGCCATATAAAAAAAAAAAAAAAAAAAAAATTATTATATTATTTCAATTTTTATTTATTTTTAAAATAAAAATAATAGTTTATTATATTTAAATGGGTGGGACACGTGGCATCAAGATGGCCCTAGGATTTTTCTTAGGACCATCCTGGCCATGAACCAGAGATCCTCTCCAGTCTAACAGGACTAGAGAGGATCATTTTCCTCCAAGAGGTAGTTCAATCGGCTGGGACCACGCCTAACGAAACAGAGATCACTAATTCGAATCCCCCTCCCCCCTCTTGTGCGGACATGTCAAAAAAAAATTTTTATTTTCTTCTCTTAACAAAATACCTATTGACAATGTTAGAATATATGGAAAATATAATATATTTTTCGTATATTCCATAACTACGTTGATATCGAATATTCTCTATTTATGAGCTGATTGTAATCAAATATTGGGATTGTAATCAAATCAATGAGAATTTATTACTATAATTGTATTTAGACATTACCCTATAAATATAGACTTTTATATTGTAAAAAAAAGTTAATAAGCACAATGTAACCCTTAAAGCATCTCCAGCAGGGCTTTGAAACTAACATTTAAGTTAAATTTAGCAATTTTGGTGCTCCAGCAGACCTTCTAAAATAGCAATTTTCCTAAAATTTGCTACACTGAACTTTCAAATATGAAAGTTCACTGTAGCACATTCTAAACATTTTTTTATTCTTTCTTTCTCATCTCTCATCTCTCCTCCCTCTCCCTCTCCCTCTCCCTCTCTCTTCTATCTATAAAAAATAATATTTAAATAAAGTAGATTGTAAAATAGATAGTCTGCTCGAGTTCATTGTGAAAAAATAGTAGCTAAACTAAAAAAGTTGATTTTGAGTGGCTAAAATAGCCATCAACTACTGGAGATGCTCTTAGGGGTATTCCTAATGATGGACATAGGTGTCTAACACCGAATCACCCGTAAAATTCTTTGTGTTTAATTTCTTGATCGGAGGCTGCCGATCTCTCGTTACGTTTTCAGCAAGCACGGATCAGACTATGGACGTGCCACCACTTGCTGCCTATTATGTCTGTGCGTGAATGCACGCACTAGCGCACCACACCAAATCCTAGCTTTGCGGTTCCACCAGCTTATGTCTCACCAGATCGCAGCCCGAGATTTCACTTGCATTTAGCCATAGTAGATCATGCCCTTTCAGTAAAGCTCACATGCCTATGATGGAGCTGCCCACAACAGATTCAAAAAAAAAAAGGTCCAAGAGACCAAGCCACGCGCCGGTCAGAGCTATTTCAGCATGGTATTAGAGCCACTTTCTTATGGCCTTCAACGTTATTAACGTTTTCGGGTGCTTTCTCGCCGATCTGATAACCACCCAAGTAGGCTTATTTTCTTCCTATTTTTGGCTCAACTCAGCCCTTTTTATGTTTTGGCCCATCGTTGGCCCCTTTTGATGTTTGGCTCAGTAAAGCTCATAAAGCACAGTGTGAGTGCCAGAACCTAAGTCAAAGTACAAGCATTTCCCCAGTTCAGGATATGCCCGGCGGATGCCCATGACAGTTTCCGAATTCTCATTTCCTGAAAAATCAAAAACCCCTCTCCATGCATGGTAACCCGAATACCTATAGAGGAATATTTTTGATACAAAATAAAATCAACACAAGAAATAAATAGAGAAAAGAGGAACATGAGGAATTTAATGTGTGGCTACATATAAAGCCCCAAAGAATACAAATTTATTATTCAATTGATATCTTTTTGTGTATTACAATAAAATTTTATAGAAAATGTAGTGTAACAAATGCTATAGGTGGGGTTGGGATTTCGTTCCCTAAACTGTTAAACTACCAATTATCCCAAAAGCTTAAGCTTATAGGAAGAGATAAATTTAATCATTTAATCATTTAATCATTACTTTAATACCCCCCTCACGTGTGGGCTCAAACTCCCTTTTAATAGGTGAGACCCAACACGTGGAATATTTAATTTAAATAGATGGTGATTTAATGAAGTCAAGGTTCGATTATAGAACCTTTGACTCTGATACCATATTAAATCATTAGTTATCCTAAAAGCTTAAGCTTATAGGAAAAAATTAATTTAATCACTTAATCATTACTTTAACATAAACAATATTCTCGACAAACTTCAAATTCATAAGCAATACATCAAGAAAAACAAACAGTAAATTAAACAAATTTGGATTCAAAGTTAGTTACAAACCTCAGTTTAAAGTCGGAGAAAAAACTCTGGCAGATAGAAGAGAGGCTCCCATCGGCTGCAACAAGTAAATTTCCAACTATTTCGATTGTCTCATCAGTTTGCAGAACCTTAGCCTTAGCCTTAACCTTAACAGATGACTTTTGTATTGTTAAAAAAAAAAAAAAAAAAAAAAAAGAAGTTAATAAGCACAATGTAACCCTTAAAGCATCTCCAGCAGGGCTTTGAAACTAACATTTAAGTTAAATTTAGCAATTTTGGTGCTCCAGCAAACCTTCTAAAATAGCAATTTTTCTAAAATTTGCTACACTGAACTTTCAAATATGAAAGTTCACTGTAGCACATTCTAAACATTTTTTTATTCTTTCTTTCTCATCTCTCATCTCTCCTCCCTCTCCCTCTCTCTTCTATCTATAAAAAATAATATTTAAATAAAGTAGATCGTAAAATAGATAGTCTGCTCGAGTTCATAGTGAAAAAGTAGTAGCTAAACTAAAAAAGTTGATTTTGAGTGGCTAAAATAGCCATCAACTACTAGAGATGCTCTTAGGGGTATTCTGTAACGACCTAGATTTTAAAACTCTTATTTAAATAATATTAAATAGATTAAAAATATAATCGATAAATTAGAACAATGATATGTGGATTAATGATATTAAATAACTATTTAGTGTTAAAGGTATATTACATTGATTTTTGACCTCTTATGTATATTACTTCAATTCTAAAAATTTAGCTTCACTAATATGTTTATGGGCATAATCAAACCCAATCTAGTGAATAAATTATTTATATTGGTGTTTAGCGAAGTCATAAATTAATTTGAAGCTTTTTAGTTTTTTAGCCTAAAAAGCAGTGTCTTAATTTTCATACTGTCTAAATGAGATTAAAACTGCTAAAGAGAGATACCAAGGCTAGCCACCTTTGTTGAAAGCTTAAAGTCTTCTAGTAATGATGATTATAGTAAATATCATGATTATAATGATTTAATAAGGCAAGTGGCCAAGTGGGAATGCAAATAGTTAAAGCCTAAGTTGAATTGGAAACTTTGTATAGGCCAAAAATAGACTCAAACGAACTCGGATGAAGTCGAACCAAAAATATAAAATGTTTGTCTCGGAGTCCTCTATCTACTCTCAAAATTTCATGTCAATCGGAGTACGTTTGGACATTGAAAAATGGATCGGGATACACTGCCCTCATTTTGGACGAAAATACTATTTGGTATAGAGCATGAAATATGGACTAGGTTCATTCTTTTGGTTAAATCCATCTCAACCCTTAGATCAAAGGTTTAAAAATAAATCCTAACCATTCATTCTCTTATAAATAGAGCCTAAGCTATAATTCACTTTCACTTAAGTTTTTACAATCTTAGAACAAGTAAAATTGTTTGCTCCTCCTTTCATTTTATTTCTTAGTTCTAGTCAAAAACCATATAGCCTAAAATCTTTCTTGTAGTATTCAAATGTTTTTCTAAACTAGCTACCTAGAGAAGATTTGGTGGAGTTTTACTTCTAAGGATTTTTGGGTAAGTGTTTCTTGTATAAATATCATGATTTATTGCTTTTATCACTTGTTCTCATTTAATTGTTTAAAGACCCAATAAGCGTATAATGTAAAATAAAGTAATGGATACAAGTGAATTAATAATAAAGAGTTAGTGGACAAAATCAATTAAGGACTTATAATATTATCTATATATTATTTACTTTACAGTATTTACATTCAGTCATTTCTTTTATGTCATTTAAATTTCTGTTCATATTTCTGGCGGTAAGGACCATTTGATCTCATCCCCGAAATATGCATTATTTACATTCAGTTATTTCTTTTATGTCATTTAAATTTCTGTTCATATTTCTGGCGGTAAGGACCATTTGATCTCATCCCCGAAATATGCATTATTTACATTCAGTTATTTCTTTTATGTCATTTAAATTTTAATTCATATTTTTGGCGGTCATCCCCAGAATATGAATTCAGTATTTACATTCAGTCATTTCTTTTATTGTCATTTAAATTTTGATTCATACTTTGGTAGGTACGGACCATTGGTCTCATCTCCAAAATATGAGTCATGTTTTATATATATTATTTATAATACTTGTTTGTATTTAGTGATACTGGCCATTAGCCTCGTCACCAAAAATGAATTCAGGCATAAAGCTTGTTATAAGTAATTATCTTAGATTAATATAATAAAATGAGTAAGTAAAGATGAAGTGACGGATAATAAATAAATATAAAAGATGAGGGTCTTTAAACAATGATATTATTGGAGAATGAACTAAGTATTGTTTGTATGTATGTATTATATGCAGAAGTGGAGCAGAATACTACACTAAGGAGAGTAAGTATGGATATACTTACTGAGTACTAGCTTTGTTTTATTGTTATAGGAATTCTTATTTTGTCTTATTGATATAATTTTGCAATACAACTGCTGCATAATGTGTCTAATAAAATGGGCTGATAAGATAGCCACCTTAAGAACAAGCTGGGTGGATTGCCGCGAGGAACTGTCGGTATCTCAGTGGATGGGGGTATATAACCGTCCAACAGGCCTAATATATAACTAAGCTGGGGCGGTGTAGTTGCCAGCACCAAACAGGTAAACCTCTAAAGTGTGAGGGACATAACGGACGTAAGCGGGCTGAGAGCTCATGAGAAGAGGTCTGAAGAAAGATTATCATAAAACACAAACTAATCTGTCATTACGCTGCATTCACAACTCATTCATTATTATATATTTTAGTCTTTAATCTTATTTGTTCAAACTAGTCTTTTTAGTCTTTATATCTAGGAAAATAGATTACTCACTTGTTTGCCTATGTAAATATGATAACGTCATCTTTACATAGATCTTGATGCAGGGATAGAAAGTGAGGACGATGGTCCTTTTACTGGTTTTGATGGTTGATAGACCATCTGCTGCAGGATTTATGCTTACTCTATGGAGCAAGTCTCATTTATGTTAATCGCTTTTATTATGTATGGTGATGTGTGTAAACTTAATAGATATTACTATGTTAATTTAGGTGCCGTCTGTGGCATATATTTGGTACACCTAGTGTGTACATATGTTGTAATGAAAACCATGTTTCTATTTTATTTAATAATATATCACCTCGAGGTATTTCAGTCAGCTCAACTGTGTTGTGTAAGTTATTCTTAGGTCATAGAAAAAGAAAAAATATACATACTCCGCTGTAAGATTGTATTTTCTAAAGTTGTAGCGTCACGACTTCGATATTTGCTAGTTCAAATATCGATACGTTAATGGCAAACCAGTTATGAAAGGGGTATGAAGGTACTGCCCGAGTTCTTTTTTTTTTTTTTAAAGAAATCTTTCATATTCATTCCTTAAAAAAAGATCAAGAGTATAAAACTCTTACATTAAAGAGCATAAAACTCTAATAAATCATAGCCAAAGCTATGTGGTTACAACGTCATAAAGACAAATATAAAAATTTTAAAATCAAGTCATGTCTATGACTTTAACATTCGCTAACCCATGTCCAAACTTATAGTTATAGAATACATCTGTTCCACGCAAACTCAATCTAATACATAGGTAGCTCATATTCCCAACTTTTATTTTCTCGGCCATGAGAGTGAAACCCTCACACCGAAACTAATCCTCCTCGACCCAAAGGCCGAGTTGTTGAAGAAGGTAAAAGAGCTAAAAAATGAAAATTATCAATATATGGCAAGGGTTATATACCTTCACACTAAAAGTGATAGCTACATTGCAATGGTGAACGACCTTTAAATTGAACGTTATGGCTACATTGCAAGGGTGAGGCAACTGAAGAAGGAAGATGATAGACACTTGAAAATGTTTACCTACTTAGAAAATGAGAATGATATGTATAGGACAAGAGAGAAATTTTTCATGTTTGATTTGTTGTTGTCATGGTTGCTAGTGTTGCTGACTAGTATTATTGCACTCAGTAAATGAGTGTTTTGTAATGTTGTATGTAAGCGATTAGTTATGGATATGTATTATTGTACTAAGTAACTAATTATTTTGTAATATTGTATGTAATTGATGTGTTACGAAAATTTTCTTACTTAATGGAATTTATGTTTCCTGGTTATGAAATTTGTCAATTTGTAGAACATCTTGGTGTACACAATGGGTATGCAAATTATGTACATGGTCCAAATTATGTATACTCTGTAATTGAACCAGTCATATTATGCATATATACATTTTGCTCATATAGTCTAAATATGCATAATACATCTAAATATGCATCTCCACCAAAAAAATGCATTGTCACAAACTTCCATCCAAATATGCATTATCCACAAAAGTCAAAACAAAAAAAAATAATAATAATAATCCATTGTCACAACCTTCCATCCAAATATGCATAATCCACCAAAAAAATGTATTGTCACAAGCTTTCATCCAAATATGCATAATCCATGAAAGGGATGCATTCCCATAAAAAATAAAAAAATAAAAAAAGAAAAATAAAAATAAAAACTTTCATTAACTCATCCAAATATGTCATAAACTTTCATCAACTCACATTGTCACAAAATACATAAGGGGCATAAAACCATACCAACAAAATACATAAGAAAACCTTAAGACAAAGTGTTTTAACACAACATCTTTTTGTACAAAAAATACATAATTGTCAGAATCCATGTCCCTATTGTGTGGCGCCTTAATTGTGTTGGCTGTGGATAAGGTTGATGTTGCCCTACTAGCTGTGGTAATCTAACCTGCATGAAAGTAGGAAACAAAATTAACCATATGGACTATGTAGCTGAATTTTCAAAATATTTAAATAGATTATTTTGATGATGATGTTATTTTGATATTCATTTTAGCCTATGATTTTAATTCTTGGGAAATTTATGATATTACAGAGAGTGGTAATTAGAGAATGGTAATTGGTGAAATAATAGGATAGTAAAATGGAAGGTAGAATAGTCAATGGTAGGTATAATAGTATTAGTAGAAGGAGGGTAGAATTGTAGATGGATAAAGGAAGGTATAATAGTGTTGGTAGATGGAATGGTAAAATGAGGCTAGAATTGTAGATGGATAAATGTAGGTATAATAGTGTTAGTAGATGGAATGGTAAAATGAGGCTAGAATTGTAGATGGATAAATGTAGGTATAATAGTGTTGGTAGATGGAATAGTAAAATGGAAGGTAGAATAGTACTTGGTTTTTCCCTATAAATAGAGTTCTTCCCCTTCACAAATTTCACCACTCCTCTCCCTTCTCTTCCAGATATTCTTCCTTCTTCCGTTTTCTACTCGGTCTTTCTTCTTTCTGAAAGTGTTTACACGAAACAGAGAGAGAAAGGGCGAGACAAAGCGTTGCAAGAAAGAAAGAACACGAGAGAGAACGGGCTTGAGAAATTAGTTTCAAAAGATATATTAGTGGTGTTAGTCAGATTGGAGCAACTAGATCCTTCAGACCACTTTTTAGCTTCAGTCTAGAGGTAAGTAAATTCACTACCCCTTCTAAAATTACTTCATGTCATGCTATTTATTCATTCTTGTATCAAACTGTAAATGATTATTTTATTTACCTGTCATGGAGATATGTTGCATGCATGAAGGATTTCTAAAAGAATTATTTAGAAAGTTTCTATTTCTTTAAATGCTTTCTAAGTACACAAGTTTATATTTGGAAAAGTTTCCATTTTTGAGAAAAGAAAGTTGAGAAATGATGATGATTATAAGAAAGAAGAATGATGATAAACCCTCCTACATGTTGCCCTAAGATGCATCAAAAGAAGTACAAAGAAAAGTACAAGAAATGAGTTAAATGTTTATGAAATGAGGGCACATGTATGGAGGAGAGTATTTTTGGCCCCAAGATAAGATGAGATGAGTTCGGTACCGATACTCGGATGGAGGTGAAACCACTGAAGGAGGCTATGTCAGAAGGTGGTATTCCATCAACAGACCGTTGAGTGCACCAAGAGAAAGAGTTAATTGACGGTCGGGTAAGGCTGAGGCCTCAGTTCAGTGCCAAGGTCAAAGGACCCGCAACCCTCGTACACAGGGGTAACAGTGTACATGGGCCCTAATATGAGAAAATGATAATATAATTTCAACAATGATATACTATGATGATTTACAATGATGATTTATAAAGATAATTTATGACGATGATTTATTACTAGAGGTAATAGTATGTATATGCTACGGGAGATGCAACTGTACATACATGTATTATTATGGCTAAATGTATATTTATTTGTGAAAACAATTTTTAAAACTGAGAACAAGGAGTAAAACTATTTATGGTTGTGGATTTTAGTTGCTGGGCCCCTTTGGGCTCATTCAGTTTTATTTCTTGTTTTCAGATAGAAAGGACGCTGGAATAGGAGGCCGGAATGGGGGCGGGAATAATTATTAACTTTTAAGTTTTTTCATATCAGTTATTGTAATAATATGATATTCCGCAACTAAAGTTTAATGTTTCCTAATTTCGCTTGTAATAAAATCTCTTGAAGAATGTTTTATACATTGATAGTATCCTTTAAAATTAAGTACTCTGATAGACCTTATAGATCTTTGCAAAGACTTTTGTTGAGTGGGGCAGTTAAAAAGTGACGCCAAACTCAAAATTTCCTTAACGGTTGGATGTTACGCACTAAATAACCTCTCTGGCAATTAATACTACTACACAAAAACTCAAATTGAGGAACTCCCCATTGATTGTAACCTAGTGGACTTCCTATTGTCTAGCTTGGTAGACCTCCTTGTTTGTCGACTTGGGACTGTTTGTTGGGGAATGCCAGTCGGTTGCATTGGCTGTGAGGTACTTCCTTCTTACATCATATCATCAAAAAAAATCAGTATAATCCTACATGGAAAAATTAAAAAATGTCAATATCAAACAAAGTTAGTATATTATGGACAAAATCACATCTATATCAGTGTTCGGCTTTATCTTCTTAACCTTCTTGGGCTATAACTTTCTATTTGGATTGTTTGGTTGGGTACAACTCCAAATGTTGTGGCCTTGTTGGCCATAGTTTCCACAAAGTATATTATAACCTTTCGACTAACCTTAACACTTTCATCGGACTCATTTTTATTAGGTCATCTCATTCTCACCTTCTTTGGCCTACTTGTTGTTTTTTAGGTAAATGCTATATTGTGGGGTCTACATCATTGTCAATGGCCCAATCCATTGTCACAATCCTTAGGGTCAGGCATTGGCTCAATACTGTGGGCATATGACTTCATAAAAATATCCACTAGGTACCATTTATTGATTTAACTCACTGAAACTTCTTGATTTGCGTAAGGGAAAATTACACTTTACTCCCTTAAAGTTGGCAACGATTTTCAATTCGACCTCCAAAGTTTCAATTTTTGCAATCCACCTCCACAAAGTTTCAATTTTCTTCAATTCAGCCATTCCGTCAGTCAAAGCCGCTATGACTGACGGAACAATAATCAAGTGCGTTGCACGTGATCACTTATGCCTTTTTGTACCCAAAATGCCCCCATCCTAACAGACACTCACTCCTCTGTTTGCCGACAACGACCCAGCTCTCAGCTCTGATTTCCACTCCATCTCGTCATGCACAAAAACTAGGATGTAGCCGTCGTCCTCTTTCTTTGAACTGGGGCTACTTGGAAGGAACAGAGGCTCACCGCATTCCTCTGTTCTCCATAGATGTGCTTCCTTAGCTCTCCAGTGAAGAGGTCTACTTTGGCGAAACACGATACTTTTGGCCACGCTGCTTCAACGACGGCAAGGGGCGGGTTCTGGGCAAGGAGGGGCACGCTACTGAGAACGTCTACATCAAGGTCTTCTATTGTTTTTCTATTTGTTTGGTGAAAAAATGAAGAAAGTGCTAGAGAAAAAAAAAAAATCAGAGAAGTGAAGAAATTAAATCGATTACAGTCAGGTCCAATCAGTTACGATTCCAGTCCACCAATGGTTTAAATCGATTCCAGTCTACCAATAAAAAAAACTTGGACAAATTTATGTTGATTTAATTAAATCGATTCCTTTTTTTTTTTCATCAACCAATCAAAGTGATTCCAGTCCAACATATTAAGCGAACCTCTATTTGGATGTTGAGAAAACTTGGAGAAGTGAAGAAATTTTGATATTGAATGCTTACTTTTTTTCTTTTTTTTTTTTTTTTTATAAATCTGAGCGGCTTTGAACATCAGAACCCACCTTGTGGTTCTTGAGGATGAAGGTGATCGTGAAGTTCAAGAGCAATGTCGAACCCATCTGTTTTGCTTCACAAATGAAGCCTACAAATTGTGAGCAACTAGGGGAGTCTTAGTCTCTCAAAACCGCATGTTTATGTTGAGAAGGTTATAAGAAGAATTGCGAAAAGGCTCAGCTTCACAAATTGACCTTCCTGTTCTCAAAACATGTATCAAAACAGAGATAAGAAAGGTCAATTTTTACCTTTCTATAATACCATGATAAAGAGTTTAATAGGTTATGAAAAGGCTCTCGGCCAATTTGTGAAGCACAGAGGCTCAGGTTATGTTTATGGATTTGACGACACCTAGGAGGAATGGACGGACGAGATGGTCGGGATTGTTAGGGCTTTGCATCAGAAATTGCCCATTCAGGTGAGGGTAGTTTTTGGTAATTGATTTGATGAGGGTGGGGACATTTTGGAAAAAAAAAAAAAAAGGCAACAGTGATCACGTGTGTCGCACGTGACCACTGTTCCGTCAGTCAAAACGGTTTTGACTGACGGAATGGCTGAATTGAAAAAAATTGAAACTTTGTGAGGGTGGATTGCAAAAATTGAAACTTTGGAGGTTGAATTGAGAATTGCTGCCAACTTTAGGGGGGTAAAGTGTAATTTTTCCTTTGCGTAAATTGCACAACAGGCATGAAGGGATAAAATCTCATTTAATTGCCACCTACCATATTCACAACTTTTGACATTCAGATTCACAACCCTCCTAGACTCATGATTGTGGTCAACCTCAAATGTCAGATTGTTACTTCATTGGGAGAAGTAATTCTTAGCATCTAACTTGTTCCTATCTAACCTTTTTCACAATCTTAGAGCAAATAACATTTGTTGAAGTTGATGCACTAGCCCCTTTTTTGTTGATCCTATTCATTAGTTGTCGCTTTATCATCTCCATGTAAGTGAGAATAGGTTGCTCTTTAACTTCAAGGACCCATGAATAGAAAGTCTCTATTATATTATTCAAAAGGATGTCACTGCAATTGTATGCATTGAAAGCATGCTTTGACCACATCTTTGGGTCCACCTTCTCAATGTAGTCATATGCTACAGTATCCATACATTTTATCACAGACAAATAATACTTAAATTGATTATCATTCACTACTCGAGCAGCACTCCACAATACATCATTGTATGTCCTGCCCTCATAGCCCATGCTCTTAAAGTTTGCATGTAAATGTCTAACACATAATATGTGCTCTAGAACATGCATTAAATACTCCATACCATCCAGCAACTCATTTGTAACAAGAGAATAATTTAACACATGTTAGTTAAATGTTAAACAACTATTAAATAATCATGCAAATAAGCAATTCGATATTACCTTTTGTTGGTCGGACATAAATGTTCATGTGTGCTCCCTTGGATACCCATTATCCTCCAACACGTTGTTTAAAAATCATGTTCAGGTGGATTCCACTTACGTATTGCATTAACATGTAATACTCATACGTATAAAAAAAAATTAAAAAAAAAGAAGAAG
>NC_081548.1:4739862-4765679 GCF_901000735.1 Corylus avellana | reverse complement strand
TAAAAAATAATAGTTTATTATATTTAAATGGGTGGGACACGTGGCATCAAATAAAAAATAATAGTTTATTATATTTAAATGAGTGGGACACGTGGCATCAAGATGGCCCTAGGATTTTTCCTAGGACCATCCTGGCCATGAACCAGAGATCCTCTCCAGTCTAACAGGACTAGAGAGGATCATTTTCCCCCAAGAGGTAGTTCAATCGGCTAGGACCACGCCTAACGAAGCGGAGATCACTAATTCGAATCCCCTTCCCCCCTCTTGTGCGGACATGTCAAAAAAAAAATTTATTTTCTTCTCTTAACAAAATACCTATTGATAATGTTAGAATATATGGAAAATATAATATATTTTTCGTATATTCCATAACTACGTTGATATCGAATATTCTCTATTTATGAGCTGATTGTAATCAAATATTGGGATCGTAATCAAATCAATGAGAATTTATTACTATAATTGTATTTAGACATTACCCTATAAATAGGGACTTTTGTATTGTAAAAAAAAAAAAAAAAAAAAAGAAGTTAATAAGCACAATGTAACCCTTAAAGCATCTACAACGGGGCTTTGAAACTAACATTTAAGTTAAATTTAGCAATTTTGGTGCTCCAGCAACCCTTCTAAAATAGCAATTTTTCTAAAATTTGCTACACTGAACTTTCAAATATGAAAGTTCACTGTAGCACATTCTAAACATTTTTTTATTCTTTCTTTCTCATCTCTCATCTCTCCTCCCTCTCCCTCTCTCTTCTATCTATAAAAAATAATATTTAAATAAAGTAGATTGTAAAATAGATAGTCTGCTCGAGTTCATTGTGAAAAAGTAGTAGCTAAACTAAAAAAGTTGATTTTGAGTGGCTAAAATAGCCATCAACTACCGGAGATGCTCTTAGGGGTATTCTGTAACGACCTAGATTTTAAAACTCTTATTTAAATAATATTAAATAGATTAAAAATATAATCGATAAATTAGAACAATGATATGTGGATTAATGATATTAAATAACTATTTAGTGTTAAAGGTATATTACATTGATTTTTGACCTCTTATGTATATTACTTCAATTCTAAAAATTTAGCTTCACTAATATGTTTATGGGCATAATCAAACCCAATCTAGTGAATAAATTATTTATATTGGTGTTTAGCGAAGTCATAAATTAATTTGAAGCTTTTCAGTTTTTTAGCCTAAAAAGCAGTGTCTTAATTTTCATACTGTCTAAATGAGATTAAAACTGCTAAAGAAAGATACCAAGGCTAGCCACCTTTGTTGAAAGCTTAAAGTCTTCTAGTAATGATGATTATAGTAAATATCATGATTATAATGATTTAATAAAGCAAGTGGCCAAGTGGGAATGCAAATAGTTAAAGCCTAAGTTGAATTGGAAACTTTGTATAGGCCAAAAATAGACTCAAACGAACTCGGATGAAGTCGAACCAAAAATATAAAATGTTTGTCTCGGAGTCCTCTATCTACTCTCAAAATTTCATATCAATCAGAGTACGTTTGGACATTGAAAAATGGATCGGGATACACTGCCCTCATTTTGGACGAAAATACTATTTGGTATAGAGCATGAAATATGGACTAGGTTCATTCTTTTGGTTAAATCCATCTCAACCCTTAGATCAAAGGTTTAAAAATAAATCCTAACCATTCATTCTCTTATAAATAGAGCCTAAGCTATAGTCACTTTCACTTTCACTTAAGTTTTTACAATCTTAGAACAAGTAAAATTGTTTGCTCCTCCTTTCATTTTATTTCTTAGTTCTAGTCAAAAACCATATAGCCTAAAATCTTTCTTGTAGTATTCAAATGTTTTTCTAAACTAGCTACCTAGAGAAGATTTGGTGGAGTTTTACTTCTAAGGATTTTTGGGTAAGTGTTTCTTGTATAAATATCATGATTTATTGCTTTTATCACTTGTTCTCATTTAATTGTTTAAAGACCCAATAAGCGTATAATGTAAAATAAAGTAATGGATACAAGTGAATTAATAATAAAGAGTTAGTGGACAAAATCAATTAAGGACTTATAATATTATCTATATATTATTTACTTTACAGTATTTACATTCAGTCATTTCTTTTATGTCATTTAAATTTCTGTTCATATTTCTGGCGGTAAGGACCATTTGATCTCATCCCCGAAATATGCATTATTTACATTCAGTTATTTCTTTTATGTCATTTAAATTTCTGTTCATATTTCTGGCGGTAAGGACCATTTGATCTCATCCCCGAAATATGCATTATTTACATTCAGTTATTTCTTTTATGTCATTTAAATTTTAATTCATATTTTTGGCGGTCATCCCCAGAATATGAATTCAGTATTTACATTCAGTCATTTCTTTTATTGTCATTTAAATATTGATTCATACTTTGGTAGGTACGGACCATTGGTCTCATCTCCAAAATATGAGTCATGTTTTATATATATTATTTATAATACTAGTTTGTATTTAGTGATACTGGCCATTAGCCTCGTCACCAAAAATGAATTCAGGCATAAAGCTAGTTATAAGTAACTATCTTAGATTAATATAATAAAATGAGTAAGTAAAGATGAAGTGACGGATAATAAATAAATATAAAAAGATGAGAGTCTTTAAACAATGATATTATTGGAGAATGAACTAAGTATTGTTTGTATGTATGTATTATATGCAGAAGTGGAGCAGAATACTACACTAAGGAGTGTAAGTATGGATATACTTACTGAGTACTAGCTTTGTTTTATTGTTATAGGAATTCTTATTTTGTCTTATTGATATAATTTTGCAATACAACTGCTGCATAATGTGTCTAATAAAATGGGCTGATAAGATAGCCACCTTAAGAACAAGCTGGGTGGATTGCCGCGAGGAACTGTCGGTATCTCAGTGGATGGGGGTATATAACCGTCCAACAGGCCTAATATATAACTAAGCTGGGGCGGTGTAGTTGCCAGCACCAAACAGGTAAACCTCTAAAGTGTGAGGGACATAACGGACGTAAGCGGGCTGAGAGCTCATGAGAAGAGGTCTGAAGAAAGATTATCATAAAACACAAACTAATCTGTCATTACGCTGCATTCACAACTCATTCATTATTATATATTTTAGTCTTTAATCTTATTTGTTCAAACTAGTCTTTTTAGTCTTTATATCTAGGAAAATAGATTACTCACTTGTTTGCCTATGTAAATATGATAACGTCATCTTTACATAGATCTTGATGCAGGGATAGAAAGTGAGGACGATGGTCCTTTTACTGGTTTTGATGGTTGATAGACCATCTGCTGCAGGATTTATGCTTACTCTATGGAGCAAGTCTCATTTATGTTAATCGCTTTTATTATGTATGGTGATGTGTGTAAACTTAATAGATATTACTATGTTAATTTAGGTGCCGTCTGTGGCATATATTTGGTACACCTAGTGTGTACATATGTTGTAATGAAAACCATGTTTCTATTTTATTTAATAATATATCACCTCGAGGTATTTCAGTCAGTTCAACTGTGTTGTGTAAGTTATTCCTAGGTCATAGAAAAAGAAAAAAATATACATACTCCACTGTAAGATTGTATTTTCTAAAGTTGCAGCGTCACGAATTCGATATTTGCTAGTTCAAATATCGGGGCGTTACATATTCCTAATGATGGACATAGGTGTCTAACACCGAATCACCCGTAAAATTCTTTGTGTTTAATTTCTTGATCGGAGGCTGCTGATCTCCCGTTACGTTTTCAGCAAGCACGAATCAGACTATGGACGTGCCACCACTTGTTGCCTATTATGTCTGTGCGTGAATGCACGCACTAGCGCACCACACCAAATCCTAGCTCTGCGGTTCCACCAGCTTATGCCGCACCAGATCGCAGCCTGAGATTTCACTTGCATTTAGCCATAGTAGATCATGCCCTTTCAGCAAAGCTCACATGCCTATGATGGAGCTGCCCACACCAGATTCAAAAAAAAAAAAAAAAAAAAAAGAGGGTCCAAGAGACCAAGGCACGCGCCGGTCAGAGCTATTTCAGCATGGTATTAGAGCCACTTTCTTATGGCCTTCAACGTTATTAACGTTTTTGGGTGCTCTCTCGCCGATCTGATAACCGCCCAAGTAGGCTTATTTTCTTTCTATTTTTGGCCTAACTCGGCCCTTTTTATGTTTTGGCCCGTCGTTGGCCCCTTTTGATGTTTGGCTCATTGTCAGCCCTGACCCATTGTCGGCTCCTTTTGGATTTTGGCCCGGCGTTGGTCCTTTTTAAAGTTTGGCTCATTGTCAGCCTTGGCTCATTGTCGGCCCTTTCGAATATGCATTCACTAGCCACCTGCCGCAGTCGTTGGCCGCTCGCCAGCCTCTATCTCCTTCGACAGTCTCCACCATCTACGGCTCGTTCCCGGCCTCCACCACCGCCATCATCATTGTTTCAGATTTCAAACTCAAGGTTCTAAAATATTACACCTTGAGTTTGAGAGAGAAGAGGGGGGGGGGGGGTGTTAGAATATACGGGAAATATAATATATTTTCCGTATATTCCATAATTATGTTGATATCAAATATTCTCTATTTATGTGCTGATTATAATCAAATATTCAGATTGTAAGCAAATCAAGGAGATTTGATTACTATAATTGTATTTAGACATTACCCTATAAATAGAGACCTTTGTATTGTAGACAAAAAAAGAAGTTAATAAGCACAATATAGCCTTTAGGAGTATTCTTAGTGGTGGACGTAGGTGTCTAACACCAAACCACCCGTAAGTTCTTTGTGTTCATTATCTTTCTTGCTTTCGCTATTATTCCCGCTTCATTATTATTTACACAGACAAAATCACCAGAACCACCGTCTTGGTTGGTTTTGTAGACTTTAGTGTCGGAGGCTCTGAGGTGGGTAGAGGGTTCAGTGGTGGACATTGGGGTTCATTGGTGGACGTTGGGTTAGAATAAATAGAAAGTCTATGATATTGATTTGAATTAAGACATGGTGTTTTCCACCTCTATTGCATTTAATATTTTTACCTAATGTGTCAAATTTCTATTGTATATTGTAAAATGAGGTTTTACACCATATTGTGATAGAATGGTCTCTCCACTTAAAATTGGGTAAAGATTTAGTGGTGTACAATATGACTCACTTTCCTCATTGAGAATAGTGAAAATATATACAAATAATAATAATGTTTTAAATCAAAATAATGAAAATGAATAACCAAAATGCTGAACCGAATGTAAAATTTTTGAAAAAGTTGGCAGTAACAATTGGACCTTAGTGTACTTACTGTGGAACTAGTCCATATTAATATATTTCCAAAAGTTATATATCTTGGATTTGTAACTTCTATAACCATGAGTTATATCTCTTAATTGGTTATAAATAACTCATAACTCTTAGGATGCGGGTAAAAAATTCATTCAATCAAACATTTTATAATTAGAAATTTTGAATATCTCTCAATTCTATCGTCTTTCTCTCTCAAATAACATTTAGGTCGTGGGCATATGTATTTTATTCTTGTAATAAAACATCATAGTTAAGCTTTTTAAATTTTGACAAAGCACAGATTAGACTATGGACGTGCCACCACTTGCTGCCTATTATGTTTGTGCGTGAATGCACGCACTAGCGCACCACACCAAATCCTAGCTCTACGGTTCCACCAGCTTATGCCGCACCAGATCGCAGCCGAAGATTTCACTTGCATTTAGCCATAGTAGATCATGCCCTTTCAGCAAAGCTCACATGCCTATGATGGAGCTGCCCACACCAGATCCAAAAAAATAAAATAAAATAAAATAAAAAAAAGGTCCAAGAGACCAAGCGTCGTGACGGTCAAAGCTATTTCAGCATAGTATTAGAGCCACTTTCTTATGGCCTTCAACGTCATTGACGTTTTCGGGTCCTCTCTCGTCGATCTGATAACCGCCCAAGTAGGCTCACTTTCTTTTTATTTTTGGCCCAACTCGGCCCTTTTTATGTTTTGGCCCGTCGTTGGCCCCTTTTGATGTTTGGCTAATTGTCAGCCCTGGCCTGCTGTCGGCTCCTTTTGGATTTTGGACCGTCGTTGGCCCCTTTTAAAGTTTGGCTCATTGTCAGCCTTGGGCCATTGTCGGTCCTTTCAAATATGCATTCACTAGCCACCTGCCGCCGTCGTTGGCCGCCCGCCAGCCTCTTTCTCCTTCGGCAGTCTCCACCATCTACGGCTCGTTCCCGGCCTCCACCACCGCCATCATCATTGTTTTAGATTTCAAACTCAAGGTACTAAAATATTACACCTTGAGTTTGAGAGAGAAGAGGGGGGGGGGGGGTGTTAGAATATACGGGAAATATAATATATTTTCCGTATATTCCATAATTATGTTGATATCAAATATTCTCTATTTATGTGCTGATTATAATCAAATATTCAGATTGTAAGCAAATCAAGGAGATTTGATTACTATAATTGTATTTAGACATTACCCTATAAATAGAGACCTTTGTATTGTAGACAAAAAAAGAAGTTAATAAGCACAATATAGCCTTTAAGAGTATTCTTAGTGGTGGACGTAGGTGTCTAACACCGAACCACCAGTAAGTTCTTTGTGTTCATTATCTTTCTTGCTTTCGCTATTATTCCCGCTTCATTATTATTTACACAGACAAAATCACCAGAACCACCGTCTTGGTTGGTTTTGTAGACTCTAGTGTCAGAGGCTCTGAGGTGGGTAGAGGGTTCAGTGGTGGACATTGGGGTTCATTGGTGGACGTTGGGTTAGAATAAATGAAAAGTCTATGATATTGATTTGAATTAAGACATGGTATTTTTCACCTCTATTGCATTTAATATTTTTTACCTAATGTGTAAAATTTCTATTGAATATTGTAAAATGAGGTTTTACACCATATCGTGATAGAATGGTCTCTCTACTTAAAATTGGGTAAAGATTTAGTGGTGTACAATATGACCCACTTTCCTCATTGAGAATAGTGAAAATATATACAAATAATAATAATGTTTTAAATAAAAATAATGAAAATGAATAACCAAAATGCTGAGCCGAATGTAAAATTTTTGAAAAAGTTGGCAGTTACAATTGGACCTTAGTGTACTTACTGCGGAACTAGTCCATATTAATATATTTCCAAAAGTTATATATCTTGGATTTGTAACTTCTATAACCATGAGTTGTGTCTCTTAATTGGTTATAAATAACTCATAACTCTTAGGATGCGGGTAAAAAATTCATTCAATCAAACATTTTATAATTAGAAATTTTGAATATCTCTCAATTCTCTCGTCTTTCTCTCTCAAACAACATTTAGGTCGTGGGCATATGTGTTTTATTCTTATAATAAAACATCATAGTTAAGCTTTTTAAATTTTGACATGAGAGGTATCACTATACATTGTAAAACACTTACAAAAGATCATTGTTTGTGAGTTTTCAAAGAAAGATACATAGCATAAAAGTCTATCTTTTTATGTGTTTTTTTTTTCCCAACATTAAACCTAGCTTTGATACTAGTGTTGGAAAAAACATAAACATAAAAAATATAGAGTTCTATGGTGTGTATGTCTCTCTTTGAGAACTCATAGTCACAAACAATGATATTTTGTTAGTGTTTTACAATGTATAGTTATGCCTCTTATGTCTAGATTTGAAAGAACTTAAGGATAGTGTTTTATTTCAAGAATTATGCCTATAACTTAAATGCTATTGAGAGAGAAAGACGAGTGAATTGAGATCGATTCAGAATTTTGAATTATGAAATGATTGATTGAATAAATTTTTAACTCTCATTCCATGAGTTATCTATAACCAACTAAAAGATACAACTCTTGGTTATGAAAGTTACAAATCTAAGAGATACAAGTATTGAAAATATATTAATAGGACCAGTTCCGCTCTTGGTATACTAAGTCTAATTGTTAACATTATAGAAAAAGTGATTTTTTAGCTATACTTTTCCTATGCAAATGCTTTTACCTTATTATTCACTTAAAAAAAAGGGTTAAACACTCATTTCCTAATGTGGCTTGACAACTTTATTTTTTTTTTTCTACTTAAATTTCAATTTGTATTGTAGATAATACCTAACTTATGGCTAAAAATGGAAATGATACTTCAGCCTAGAATCCGTCCATAAAATTGATAGAAGTCTACGACATCCCAATAAAAAATGACGTGTGGCAATGTGTCATATTACAAGTTAGAAAAAAAATAGAAAAAACCAAAAATATTAAAATAAGTAAAATACCTAGAAAAAAAGAAAAAAAAAAAAAAAGAAGCAAATGGGTGGCTGGAGCCACCCATGGCCAGCCAGGGGTGGGGGTGGCCGAACCACCCCCAAAAAGCAAACCCTAAATTATTATTATTATTTTGTGTGGTATGTCTATATCTTTGAGAACTCACAAACAATGGTCATTTGTATGTGTTTTACAGTGTATAGTAATGCCTCTTACAAAAACGAAAACATAAACAAAAATACTATATGTCCACAACCTAAATGCTATTTGAGAGAGAATTACAAGAGAGAATTGAGAGAGATTTAGAATGTCAAATTTTGAAATAATTGATTGAATACATTTGTTACTCACATCCTAAGAGTTATTTATAACTAACCAAGAATACAACTCTTAGTTATAGAAGTTACAAATCCAATAGATATAACTTTTGAAAATATATTATTATGGACGAGCTCCATTGTAGGTATACTAAGTTCCAATCGTTACTACAAACTTTTTAAAAAACTCTACATTCGACTCAATATTTTAGTTATTTACTTTGACTATTTTATTTAAAATGTTATTATTATTATTATTTATATATTTTCAATACTTAACGAGGAAAGAGAATCATATTGTATACCACTAAATATTGGATTTGGCTTACATGCTGTTATTTTAATAACAATATGTATGTTATAGTTTAATTAACGGTCAAGATTGAATTTTTCAAAATATTTTTTCATTTTTCTTTCTTCTATTAAATGCTTCTAAAAGTAAGTCAACTTTAAAATTCAATCTTAACCATTAATTAAATTATAGTATACATGTTATTATTAAAATAATAACACGTGAACCGGATCCATAAATATTTACCCAATTAAAATCATATGAGAAATATATTCAACAATTTAAATGATGATTCTCAACATGTATACCCAAAAAAAAAACATAAAAAAATGGAAAGCCCAAAGTGACAACATGGGGACCCAACTTCTCGAAGACTCTGAGTTTTCACGCAAAGTTCGCAAACCAAACAGAACCTAAGCGAATCTGCAAGGAAACTTACTGTGATAAAACCCCAGTGCTCACGAAACCACTTCCCATCCCTCTACCTCTCTCTATCTGTGATAAAAGGAGGAAAAAAAAAAAAGACAAAAAAAGAAGAAAAGCTAGTGCAGATTTCCATAGGTAAAAACATGGGGGCTGGGCGTGAGGTCCCAATATCGCTGGACGGAGTAAGGGACAAGAACTTGATGCAGTTGAAGAAGCTCAACACGGTTCTCTTCCCCGTTCGCTACAATGACAAGTACTACGCCGATGCCCTCGCTTCTGGCGATTTCACCAAGCTGGGTTCGTTTTTTTAATTTCTCCGTTTCTGGCTTTGGCTTAGTCCTTTATAATATTTTACTTTTTCTGGGATTCGATTGTTTTGTGTTTAGGACGATGATTTTGTTTCCCATTCGCTGGTATCTGTTATGGGTTTTGCCTATTTTTTGTCAGTCTTTGATGGGTTTTATTGGTCTAGGTTTGTAACAGTTTCTGATTTTCTCAGTGACGTTTTGCTATGGGTTCATTGGTTATGCTTATTATTGAGATATATTTACTGGGATTTGCTTATTTTTTAGTCGTCTATGAGGGTTTTATTTGTCTAGGCTCGCAATCGTTTCTAACGGTCGTAGGCTTCTGCTATGGATTCTATGAATTTTGCTTATTATTGCGATATAATTTACGTCTACTGTTTTCATAATGCTGTTGTTAATCGTGTCTTCATGGCTTTTGTTGTGGACTTTTGGTTTTTGGGTTCCCTCTTTAATGTATTAGAAAGTGATACTCTTTGACCGTTTTTCTGAAGCCCGTGGATGCACTGTAGGAGACATGCTTTCTTTTCCCGACAAGTGAAAGAAAAAAAAAACAGATATGCTGTTGAAAAACCGTGGGATAGGCCCAAGTTTTTCATTAGTGATTTGATGATAAGGAAGGCCCTAGCTTTTTATTAATCAATTAAGTACCCCTAGACAGTAAAAGAGAATCTGCTTCGTTTGGTATGCTATCCTTCAGGCCCAATATAGCTCGTGTTAGTAACTTAAGTCTTAAGGCTTCACCATAACTGGGTAAGAAAAGGTGTTTGTTATAACATCAATTTTTGGTAGTTTTAGATATGTGTTCTGTGGTCAGTGTTTTTAATCATTTGGAACGTCTGGAACATAGGCTTAAATCTTGTGTTTCCTGTTTGATACCCTCAAAGCCCATGAGAGAATTATATTATTGAAGATAAAGGGTGAGATTCTAGTTCAGTATTGAAATGAAAAAAAATCCTAGTGTTTAATTTCCGCTCCATCTGTAGAGGAGTTCCTTTGAAACTGTAAGAGGCTTTACATACTGGCGTAGTCCATTCCCCTAAATTTTTTTGATAGTGTCACTACCACTTGAGCTCTTGTAATAAGGCCATTTGGGTCCTCTAAGATTGTTTTTTGGCATGGTTGAGATTGTTGAATTAAGTGTAAGAAATATATAACATAGCTATTGTCAGAATTTTTTTTTCCCTTTTAATTGTTACAAGTTCTTGACCACTGTTTTAGTTCTAAAGTTACAATTAGTTAAAATCCAATTTGAGTGGTTATTGTATTTACTCTTAACTTCCCTATTTGTAGGGGAATTAGTGCATTTTTAACAACTCAGTTTATGTTCACATGAAGAACAACATAATTTTTAAGCCATTAACTTCTTGAAGATATACACTGAGGTTGAGATGTGTTAGGGGTGGAAAAGAAAAGGTGAATGAACAAACCGAGTATAGCCTAATTCTGAATGAACAAACCGAGTATAGCCTAATTCCAACCAAGTGATTATCAGCTTGAATCCTTTTTCAACATCCATATCTGTTCAGTACCATTTTCTCAGTAATGTTAAAGGCCACCATGTTTTTCGTGTCACTTAATTATGTATACCCTTTTTGGTCTTCAGCTTGTCATTTCACCAGCTCATACTAGTTGGTTGGTACCTGTCCTTAACATTCCTCATTTTTGGTGTGTTCACGCTATTTTTTTTTTTAATTACCATCCAAGATTCAATACATTTTACTTCTGCAAAAGATTGTGTTACATTGTTATGTCCTTTATTTTTTGGGATCACAGTACGCCAATTATTTATTCTGCAACAGAGATCTTCAGTGATTCTTAAGATAGCAATTTATTTCTAAACTTTTATCAAACAATCTCATAGTTCCTGAATTACTAGTGAGTTTCTTGAATGATATGAATACTTTGTAAATGTTAACAGATGAGTTCTTGGATGTCAAAACCTTCTGTCTTAGTACTGTCCAAGCTTCAGCACACCTTTGTTTTGCAACGATTGCGTTACATTTCACAAATTTCCCTTTCGATACAGTATGCTGAAATTTATTTTGTAACAGAGCTTCAGTATTTTTTAAGACTGCCATGTATTCTCATCTTATATGACCATCTCATAATTCCTGAATTTTTAATGGAATTTCTTCCATGCTGCAAATTGAAAATGGTATTTGAATATCCTTGAAAAAATTGTTGGATGTCAAGATAATTAGAAATGGCATCACTTTACAGTATACTGGTCTCTAATTCCCCTGAAACTTTTTTTCCTAGCTCCTGCATTCATAACTTCTGGTATCAAGTAATTTCTGAAACCTAATTTTGTTGCTATGAAGGATTGAAGGTTCCCTACACAACATGTGGTCCTTATTTTTCCATCTTTGATATCGGTTATTATTTTATTATTTACTTCCTTATTAACTAGTTTACAGGCACTTATGGTTTGAGCATGTGTTTCCCGTTGCCATGATGTCTCTCGAAGATCTTATATAAAAAATTGATGTCTGTTGAAGATAATTATCCATTTAACCTCCAAAACTGCACATATGCCCAAGGAAGAGACAAATCCACGCACCTAAAATAAGCCTTAGTCCCAACTGATTGGGATTCTTAACAATAGAATCCAGCAAGGAAGACCATATAGATGGATGTACATGGTATATTAAAATACAATGCATCCAGGGAAAAAAAAAAAAAAGAACGGAAAAACAGTGCATGCAGAGCACAATTACAGAAATTTAATGTATAGCTACTTGTTCAAAATTCATGATTTTATATTGTCTCACATCCACTATTTGTCTTGAAGTGTAATTTCATAGCCCAAATCAATAAATATATTGGTCATCCTAAAGTGTCGGTACTTTTGTTTTTGTTTTTTTTTTCTCAGCGTACTATGGTGATATCTGTGTTGGTTCAATTGCATGCCGGCTTGAGAAGAAGGAAGGTGGGGCTATCCGTGTTTATATCATGACATTGGGTGTCTTAGCACCATATCGGGGTTTGGGCATTGGTAAGCGTGCAACTTATCTTTCTTTTGATTGTAGTTGTGTATGAAGTTTGTTTGAGAAGCTATAGTATCATGCTTGTTGATTTTTTTTTTTTTTTTTTTGGGTTAGTATGCTTGTTGACATGACTTGGTCCAAACTGGTAAACTATGTTGGTTAAAGTAGCCCTTTAGGTTTTCCAACTTGTTAAACAGTAGACTCACTGTTTGATAAACTGAAGTCGTGTGAAATGAAGACTGTGTGTGGAAATTAAAAAGAGAATATGAAGGAGAAATCCACACACTTGGTTGAAATTCTTATACTTTTTGCTGAACATTGATAAGAATTAATTGGTTTTGTTTATTGTTTCTCTTTTATGTCCTTTATTATATTTTTTATACGCAATGTATAATTTTACTAGGTAACCCCAAGGGGTTGGACAGCTTGGGGCTTTGAGTATGCTCCTCAAGGTCTTAGGTTTGAAACCCATTGAGTGCAAGCTGCTTCTTGGGGCCATCGGACTTGGGGTTCACCCCTTGAATTAACCGAGGTGCACTTACGGGAAATTCCTTGCCGAGGGCCTGTGCGCCCCTGGGATTAATCGGAGCGAAGCTTCGGATACCTAGTGCCAAATAAAAAAAAAGTTTACTTTTACTAGGTTTACTGAGCTGTTTTACCATAATGTTAGCCAGTTATTCCAGTTTTGGTCCCCAATATATTTTGGTTGCCTACAGGAGTCCTATGCAAACAGAGATTTTGCCTACAGGAGTCCTTGCATCATCTATGATTTTGCCATGTTTTCTAGTTCTACCATATCCAAAGCCCCCCCTCCCTCATTTCGCTCTTGTGTTGGGTATTAATGCTTACAATATCTTTCTAACAAGAATATGCTGTTCCAATTTCAAAAGGAAACAACCATTTCTTGGGATGTTTTTTATGTGGTCAATACATTTCTTCACTGTATGAACAATATGTACAGTTTCAAAAGATTGAAACTAAATTGTGGGTAAATTCTGGTGGCAGGGGACATATTTATAACAGAGTGTTGTGTCAACATGGACATATCTCTTCTTTTGAAATGCTTATGCTACTTTTGCTAGAAATAATTGTTATCTTTAAAATGGAGTTGGCTAAACCTCTTATCTTTAAGATGGATTTTCTAATTCAAATTCCACCTAGAAGTTCTGCCAAATATTGAACCTCGAGGAATGACTCCATTGATTTTTTTCCTTTTCTTCAATAACCTAGGAGACCAGTGGTGTTTAGAGGTTGATGCTAGCGACTAAACCACATGGAATTTGTTTGTATTTGGAGTCTTTATCTGTTCGTGGAATGGTTTGTTTTATTTTATTTTATTGTCTTTGTTGTTCGATGCAGAATATGGAGTCCAAAACTAAATTATCTGCGACCATCACCAAAGCCCACTTTAATTTGACGTGAAAATGTCATAATAATTTTAGGTTTTGCAACTTTTTAGACACTAGAGTTGCTGTTAAATTATCTGGAGTCGTGTGAAATTAAGAAAGAAATACAAAGAACAAGCCTCCAACATATTTTTTGGCTGGAATTCTTAATCCTTAGTTTTGTTTATTCTCGAAAAAAGCTTTTCTCCACATGCTTTGGATGAAAGCTCTGTTATTTGCAGGTGTACTGATCTAATCCTGGGATTTGGCAGGTACGAGGCTGTTGAACCATGTTCTTGATCTCTGCTCCAAGCAAAACATGTCTGAGGTTTACTTGCATGTACAGACAAACAATGAGGATGCCATAAACTTTTACAAGAAATTCGGGTTTGAAATCACGGCCACCATAGAGAACTACTACACAAACATTACCCCACCAGACTGCTATGTTCTTACAAAGTATATCACTCAAAACAAGCAATAGTATTTCAAAGCTAGTCCACGATGGGAGAGTCCTTGGTGGTTGTGGCGTTATTAATTGAACTTTACCTTGCATTGGTTATACTGGAGTTTTAGTTTCTAAACTTAGGAGGTCCTTAACATGCTGAAATGCATTGGTCACATTGGCTATTTGATACTTTGGCTGCTTTCTGGTTTAGTGAACTATTTTATTGATCTGATTAGTTTGCAAACAGTTGAAATTTTGTATTGTGTTGGGATTAGAGAGGTGTTTCCCTAATTATGATAAGACATGCATTGTTGAATGGACATAAATTTCCGACAAACTGGGTTGTAAAATTTTTTTCCCAACCCAGTTTGTAGGAAATTTATATCCTAATTGAATATGTTGATACATGTTGATATGCCATTTGAGTTGATTGTTTACTACACTACTATGTAAATGGCCCTATCTATTAGGTAAGACGTCTTTCGGTTAGGTGAGGTTCGTTCTATCTCGACATTTGTCTGAATGGGGTGGGGGCTCGGATGTCTTCTCACATGAGGTTGCCTATTGCACATATAATGGGCAGTCTCATTACACAGGATGTGAACTCGTTGGAACACTAGGAATTGCTTTGCAGGTTTTGATCCGTCATGCATATTAACACACAATGTTTTTGCTTTTGCTTCATAACAATGCCTAGGACTCTAGATTTGCTATGATCCGTGATACACAGGGAAAAAGCTTAAGGTTCACCCCAATGGGATATAGCATATACTAAAAATCACCCGAAGATATTATTAGGGAGTTCAAGCCATATTATGATGAGACCAAAAAATTGCTGAAGACTCACCCAGATGGGATATTGTACAGCGGCACATTAGTTCTCATGTCCCACATTGGAAACATGTGGCTATCATAAACAAATCTAAAGATACAATGAGCAATCCTGAACAAGAACGATGCATAGCAATGAAAAGGTGCTTTGCACCACGATTTGTAGCACGGTTTTCAGCTAAACGACGTCTAGCATTTACAATTTCTTATTAGACGACTCCTCCAATTGGCCTAAAATCTGTGTGATTGCAGCAAAGCAAAGCAAAGCAAAGAATTGAATCCTCAGGCCTCTAAAACCTTCACCAAAGGCTACCATCAAGAACAAGATTCAAAAAGGAAGAGAGAGAGAGAGAGACTTGAGACATAACTAAGCAGTCTGAGCTATATAATGGATTACACAATTTTTATATACAAAGCTTTAAATTATTCCGTATGTACAAATTCTGAGGTTTAGGCAAGCTATGTTATGCTGTAACAGCAGGGCACAAGTAAATTAACAGAGGTCCTCAACAGGATGGCTGCATGAGCTATTCAGTAAGCTGTAAGCCATCCCTGGAACCACCAACCCTATGCATTTAGAGCATTCAAATCCGGTTCAGCAACTTTTTGGCTAAATTTAGCCAAAAAAAAATTACCTTTAATCTATTTTAGTTACCCACCCACTTTTTTTAAAGTACTCACATCCAACTTAGCATTTTAACTTATCATTTTTATTATCTCATTTAAATATTCTCTCTATTATTTAAATATTATTTCTCTATTCTTTCTTTATTTTTTTTTATTCTTTCTTTCTTAATCAACAGCATTTTATAATTTTCTCCCAAATTTGGAATCCTCCATGGTTGGCCAGCGACTCCGAATCATCCATGTCTTCGGATTGAAGAGAGACCCATCTTTGGAAAGATGCATGAAAGCAATTCAGATCAAAGAAACCCAGAAATTCAAAGAAACCCAGCATTGAGAAGAAGGGCCTTCTTCCAAACAAGCACCCAAAGAACTTACCTGAGTCAGTGAGTCTGGTTACCCCAAAACAAGACGTTTGTGGGGAAATTAGGAGATTCTGTGGAAAACCCAGAAGCCAAATTCTCTCCTGATGCCTCAACATCCTCTGCTACCTCAGCAGTACTAGCAGGGCCGACCCAATGTAATAATGTATTTTGGGAAAAACCTTAAATGGAACCTTATTTTTTGTTTTTAGTAAACTGAAGATCGGGTTGGAATAGTAAATGTTTGACGTTATAGATTGGTTTTTATTGTAAGATTTGTATGTTTTTGACTTTTATAGTGTAATTTTTTAACTTCGACGATGATTTTGTAGAACTGTAAGTGTGATTATAAGAGCTTTTATGTTTTTATCACTATTAATGAAATTAGATCAACTTTCCTTTAAAAAAAAAAAAAAAAAAAACAAATATATATATATATATATATTTTGTACAATTCTAAAAAAAAATTATAGTTTTAGAGCATGGATTAGCAATATCACATGATTAAGATTATAAAGCCAAGTCTGTTTAAGAGAAACAAAATTAAAGATGTGGCCGACATGATTATACAAAAATTCATAAAAATAAAAAAATGAAAAAATTAAACCCCTCTCTCACACACACACGCAAGAGAAAAAAATTTCTCAAGCCACTCAGTGATTTCACCCCAAATTTTTCCCGTCCCCTCTCTTTCTCCGGCGGCAGCAAAGACTACGCCGGAGCCCAGCCCAGTCTCTCTTTCTCCGGCGACATTTGGTAAAAACATGGGGGCTGGGCTTGAGGTCCCAATATCGCTGGACGGAGTAAGGGACGAGAACTTGATGCAGTTGAAGGAGCTCGACAGGGCTTTCTTCGGCGAAAGCTACTGTGACAAGCTCTACGCCGATGCCCTCGCTTCTGGCGAGTTCACCAAGCTAGGTTCGTTTTTTAATTTTTCCGTTTCTGGCTCTGGCTTAGTCCTTTTTAATATTTTATGTTTCTGGGATTCGATTGTTTCGTTCTATGCGGCTGCCAACTTAGCGTCTGCCAAAAATTAAAAAATATTAATAAAAAAAATTTCACTCTTTTCTTTTTTTTTTAGCTAAATTTCTAGGAGTTAATATTTAGGTTCTAATGCTTCAATACTTGTTTTTGAATTCAAAACTAAAACCTAGGAGTAGAAGATTAGGGATGATATCACTTAAAATGGATTCGATCATCCTAAATTTAGTACTAATGCTTCAAATTTAGTGCTAATACCTCAAATTTAGATTCCCCTATCTTTCTTCTTCAATTAAAAAATAAAAATAAATAATTGAAAAAAAAAAAAAGGAAAAATGGCTGACGCTTGTTGGCAGCCGGAAATCTCTACTCGGGTTTTATTGGTCTAGGCTTGTAACAGTTTCTGATTTTCTCAGCGACGTTTTGCTATGTGTTTGTAATGGGTTAAAGTAGATAGATATTATAGCCCATTTATGTTACTAGGTTAGTTGTTAGTTAGGCCTAGTAGTTGGCCCAAGTAGTTAGAGTTGAGTTTATATAAGACTCTTGAGATAATTGTAAAGGTATCAAAGAATTTGTAGAATGTTCATTGTGAACCTTGGAGGTTTAAGCATCCTTGAAATGCTTTGTAGGAGACTAGCCATCTCGAATTGGCCCTTTATTCAATGAAGAAGAAGTTCTTTCCTTATTTCCATTCTATTCTCTGTTCTTGAGTAGTTTTACTGTTACAGTGTTCATTGGTTATGCTTATTATTGAGATATATTTACTGGGATTTGCTTATTTTTGAGTCGTCTATGAGGGTTTTATTTGTCTAGGCTCGCAATAGTTTCTAACGTTCGTATGCTTCTGCTATGGATTCTATGAATTTTGCTTATTATTGCGATATAATTTACGTATGCTGTTTTCATAATGCAGTTGTTAATCGTGTCTTCATGGCTTTTGTTGTGGAATTTTGGTTTTTGGGTTCCCTCTTTAATGCATTAGAAAGTGATACTCTTTGACCATTTTTCTGAAGCATTTGGATGCACTGAAGGAGACATGCTTTCTTTTCTCGATAAGTGAAAAAAAAAAAAAAAAAAACAAAACAGATATGCTGTTGAAAAACCGTGGGATAGGCCCTAGTTTTTCATCAGTGCTTTGATGATAATGAAGGCCGTAGCTTTTTATTAATCAATTAAGTACCCCTAGACAGTAAAAGAGAATCTGCTTCGTTTGGTTGCTATCATTCAGGCCCTAGCTTGTGTTAGTAACTAGGGCTGGGCACGGGTCGGTTCGGGGCGGGTTTGGAGTTTTTTACCACCCGACCCGTGCCCATCGGGTTTGATAAACCCTTACCCGTTACCCGGGTTATATGCACTAAAACCGCCGGGTTTCGGGTAGAACGGGGCGGGTTGCTCGGGGCGGGTCGGGTATTTTTAATGGCTATCAATTTCAATTTAAGTCCTGGTTTTTTTGTAATTTTTTTTTAAAAAAACTGGTTTTTTGTAATTTTTTTTTAAAAACTGGTTTTTTGTAACTTTTTTAAAAACTACATTTGGACTAAAACCCATCAAGAATGGAGGATTAGAGGAAGTCTGGAAGGGGGAAGAGGAATAGAGGATATCATATTAGGAATTTAGGGTTTTAAACATATAGGGGCGGGTCGGGTCGGGTACCCGCCTCTTAAAAAATCCTATACCCGCACGGGTCTGATGTTTCCCAATCCGTGTATGCCAAAAAAAAACTTA
Organism: Corylus avellana; assembly: GCF_901000735.1. Lineage (NCBI taxonomy): Eukaryota > Viridiplantae > Streptophyta > Magnoliopsida > Fagales > Betulaceae > Corylus > Corylus avellana. The sequence goes on along the minus strand of NC_081548.1, from coordinate 4,746,763 downwards.
AATCGGCAGGCGGCCGGTCGGAGGCCGGGATCGAGAGGCGGGTTGGGCGGGTTTTGCCCACCCCTATTAGTAACCTAGTCTTAAGGCTTCACCATAAATGGGTAAGAAAAGGTGTTTGTTATAACATCAATTTTTGGTAGTTTTGGATATGTGTTCTGAGGTCTGTGTTTTTTATCATTTGGAACGTCTGGAACATAGGCTTAAATCTTGTGTTTCCTGTTTGATACCCTCAAAGCTCATGAGAGAATTATATTATTGAAGATAAAGGGTGAGATTCTAGTTCAGTATTGAAATGAAAAAAATCCTAGTGTTTAATTTTCGCTCCATCTATAGAGGAGTTCCTTTGAAACTGTAAGAGGCTTTATATACTGGTGTAGTCCATTCCCCTAAAGTTTTTTGATAGTTTCACTACCACTTGAGCTTTGTAATAAGGCCATTTGGGTCCTCTAAGATTGTTTTTTGGCATGGTTGAGATTGTTGGATAAAGTATAAGAAATATATAACATAGCTATTGTCAGAATTTTTTTTTTTCCCTTATAATCGTTGCAAGTTCTTGACTACTGTTTTAGTTCTAAAGTTACAATTAGTTCAAATCCAATTTGAGTGGTTATTGTATTTACTCTTAACTTCCCTATTCGTAGGGAAATTAGTGCAGTTTTAACAATTCATTTTATGTTCACATGAAGAACAACATAATTTTTAAGCCATTAGCTTCTTGAAGATATACACTGAGGTTGTTTAGATGTGTTAGGGATGGAAAAGGAAAGGTAAATGAACAAACCGAGAATAGCCTAATTCCAATCAATTTTGATTATCAGCTTGAATCCTTTTTTTTTTTTTGATAAGTAAGTAACTGACTTTATTAAAAGGGTAGGTGCCCCAAAGTACACTGAAAGTATACAAAGAGGATCACCTAACTAGAAAGGGAAAAACGTACAAGGAAATCGTCATAACTAATTGAAACCGGGAAAACAAACGCTACAGTCCAAAGATACAGAGTATGGAAACAATAGGATAAAATGTCCTCGAAAGACCTTTCCTCATCCTCGAAGCACCTATTATTTCTCTCTCCATATACACCAAAAAAAGCAAGTAGGCACCATCTTCCAGACTGCAGCACTCCCTCCCCTTCCTGCAGACCACCAACAGGCTAGCAACTCAAAAACCTGACCAGGCATCACCCATGATAACCCAAACCGGCCAAAAAAGGCACTCCACAAAGCAGACGCCACCTCACAATGAAGAAGAAGATGGTCCACCGTCTCCTCACTCATCTTGCACATCCAACATCTGTTTACCACAATCACATTTCGCTTTCTGAGGTTATCTAAGGTCAGAATTTTCCCCCAAGCCGCCGACCACGCAAAGAACGCTGCCCTTGGAGGAGCCTGTGTCCACCATACACTCTTCCAGGGGAACCTCCTCCCTTTCGAGCATGCCAAGGAGAGAAAGAGAGCCTTGACCTTGAACGTACCTCTTTTGGAAGAGTTCCACCATAATCTATCTTCCGACCCTCTTCTCACTCTAGTAGAATGTAACACCTGGTAGAAAGAGGCAAAGGCATCCACCTCCCTCGAAAAACTCACATTCCACTGGTTGGACCCACCTAGCATCTCCACGTTATCCGCAACTGAGGCATCCTTCGCACAAGCAATACTATAAAGGATCGGGAACACTATCTTGAGCGCTGAATCTCCACACCACCAATCATGCCAAAAGCTAATCCTAGACCCATCCCCCACTTCAAATCTCGTAAAGCCTTTGAAAGTTTCCCACCCTTTCCTAATATTCTTCCATAACCCTACCCCAAACGATCCTCCAGGCTCAACAGAACACCACCCTCCCCATAAGCTTCCAAACTTCGCATCTACCACAACTCTCCACCAAGCATCTCTTTCCGACCCATAACGCCCCTAGAAGAGCGCGGTTGAAGACCAATAAGTTCCTGATCCCCAACCCTCCTTCCGTGATCGGTGCGCAAACCTACGACCACTTCACCAAGTGGTATTTGAACTCTTCGCCTATCCCTCTCCAAAGAAAATTGCGCTGAAGCTTCTCAATGCGCTTAGCAACACTCACCGGAATAGGGAAAAGAGACAAGTAATAAGTGGGCAAGTTAGCAAGAGTGCTCTTGATTAGGGTGACCCTACCCCCTTTCGATAAATACAACCTTTTCCAGCTGGCCAACCGATATTCAATCTTTTCGATCACTCCATCCCAAATATGCTTGGACTTATAAGAGCCTCCCAATGGGAGACCAAGGTACTTCACTGGCAAAGTAGCTGCCTCACACCCTAAAATACCGGCTAACGAATCCACTTGCTTCACATTCCCCACCGGAATAAGCATCGATTTAGCCAAATTAACCTTCAACCCGGAAGCAGCTTCAAACAACAAAAACAAACTCTGCAAGTAACGTAACTGGGCAGGCCCAGCATTGCAAAAAATCAAGGTGTTATCTGCAAATAAAAGATGAGAGACTGTAGTGTTGCCGACTTTGAAGCCTCGCCGAAATCATCCTACTCAAAACCTCCATCACAAACACAAACAGCAAAGGAGAGAGTGGATCCCTTTGTCTCAAACCCTTGGAGCTGCTAAAAAAACCTTTAGGAGACCCATTTACCAGAATCGAGAACCGCACCGAGGAAATGCAATGTTGAATCCAAGAACACCAAAACCCGCCAAAACCACACCTCCTCGGCAAGTACATCAAGAATCCCCAATTCACACGATCGTAAGCTTTTTCCAAGTCCATTTTGCGAATGACCACTGGCTCCCCAGATCTCAGCCTACTACCAAGGCATTCATTGGCAATCAAGATGGGATCTAGAATCTGCCTACCTTTGATGAAAGCATTTTGCGACTTGGAGATGATCTTGTCCAACACAACCTTCAATCTGTTTGCTAAAACCTTTTTATATAATTTTGTACATACCTCCCACAAGACTAATCGGGCGAAAATCTTTGAGGTTGATGGCACCGGGAATCTTCGGAATAAGCGAAATGAAAGAGGCGTTGAGGCTCTTTACAAACAACCCGCCCGCATGGAAAGCACTGAAGACCCTCATAATGTCCTCCCTCACCACATCCCAACAAGCTTGGAAGAACGCCATAGAAAACCCATCGGGGCCCGAAGCCTTATTGCCGTTCATCTTAAACACGACCTTTCTAACCTCTTCCTCTTCAAAATCTCTCTCCAACCAGCTGGCCTCTCCCTCCGAAATAGAATCCAAATAGATACCATCAACCAAAGGCCTCCAACTGTGCTGTCCAGCAAAGAGCTTTTGGTAGAAATCAACAATGTGCTCACTAATCTCATCTTGATTTGAAGAAAGATTTTCCCCAATCATAAGGGACTCTATCGAGTTATATCTTCTGTTAGAGTTGGCTATGGAATGAAAGAATTTAGTGCACTTGTCCTCTTCCTTTAACCAAAACACCCTAGATTTCTGTCTCCAACTAATCTCTTCCATAAGTGTACACTTCTCTAATTCTCGAACAACCTCGGCCTTCCTCGTTAACTCCTCCTCGTTCAAAGCCCTACTTTCTTCGTACTCATCAAACGCCCGAAGATCTTCAATAAGTGACCGCTTATTCTTCTTAATGTTACCAAACACCTCCTCATTCCAAGTCTTCAAATTTAGCTTCAAGGCCTTGAGTTTGCGAGCGAGAACAAAGCTCGGCGTACCTTGGAACTCATAAGAATCCCACCATTGTTTCACTAAGGCAACAAACCCTTCCTCTTTAAGCCACACATTCTCAAACCTGAATGGCCTTTTCCCCTGGGAGACCTCCCCCAATTCAAGAATGATTGGGAAGTGATTCGAGCATAGACGTGGAAGCCTCTTCTGCCTCACCCCTGGAAACCAAGCTTCCAAATCCGGAGAAACAAGAAACCGATCAATCCTAGACCATAGCGGAGGATCTTGAGAAACCGACCAAGTACAAGCACCCCTGACAAGGGGAAGGTCCATAAGCCCTTGTTCAGAGATAAAATCAAAGAAACCCATCATAGCAGAATCCAAACGAGCTCCACCAGATCTTTCACTAGGGAATCGAGTAACATTGAAATCTCCCCCAATACACCATGGCAAGTTCCACCAACTAAGAACCCCAGCCTACTCATCCCAAAGGAGCCTTTTATCCCTATCAATATGCGGACCATACACCCTTGCAAACGCCCACACAGAGGGATCTACCACATTCCTAAAAGACACGGCCAGGGTAAAATCCCCTATACAGACATCGATCTTCTCCACCACCCTAGTATCCCACATGATTAAAATACCACCCGAGGCCCCACTAGAATCCAAACAGCACCAATCCATATGGTTCCGCCTCCATAAACTGCGGACAATGTTTCTAAACATACACTGGATCTTGGTTTCTTGAAGGCAAACAACATCTGCATTCCAATCCCTAAGCAAATTACTCACCCTCAAGCATTTATCCCTCTTATTCAACCCTCTCACATTCCAAGAGAGTATGCTTATCTTCATAAAACTACTACATTCCCCCTCCCCTTCCTGCTTCCCCGAACCGAGCTCCCACTTCTGGCATCATAATTCACCGAGCACTCCAAATTCCTCATCTCCTTTTTACCCTTTGTGCCGCTACTTGAAGTAGTTACCATCCCATTATTTCGGCGCTTCTCTTCTAGAGAGGTTAACAATGCTAACAACTGCAACTTATGACCGGCATACGAAATCCCCACGATCGGATAGATCTCATTGGCACACTGAATAACCCAATCTGAATAGCCTGCCACCTCCCCTGAATTAGGCCCATAATTGTTCAAAGGCGAAGGCCCCTCTATTCCACACGCCCCCTGCCCTCCCCACTTCCTTACTCCTAGCATCAACAATGACTTCACCCCCACAACTCTTTGCTACCCCCACCTGACTAGCCTCTCGAGACTCAACCAAACCTGAACATCGGAATCCTATAATTGAAGGATCACCATCCCAAGCGGGACAAAAATCATTCAACCCACCATTATACACTTGTTCCTGCACTTGACCCAATCCCTCACTAACCTGACTGACAACTTGGAACACATCGCCGCCTGACCATGGCACCAACTCACTGCTCTCACTCACTGTACCTGCTATCACCGGCGTCCTCTAGTGCGAAACAGCGTCCCCATTGCCCAAAACCACCATCCCTAGAGCTCCTCCAGCTCCAGAAGCCTCCCCAGGCTCAACCCACTCGAAATCCTCACCGGCGGCAACCAAAAGTGGCACCTCCGACATTGTCTGGCTTGACAGAGTCACCGCCGAAGCACTGTAAATGTTGCCAACCAACTTTGATTCGCCGGCGACCACCACAGACGGCATCTCCGGCCTAGTCTGGCACGAAAAATCCTCCCCCCTATCCTTAATCACGACTGCCGGTATGCAGCAACTATTTCCGGCCAGAATCGACGCCTCCTCTCCACAAGAAAACTCACCGGGTCCGTCAATAAGAATTTCCTCCGTGTGTGCCCCTGTTGCCGCCGAGGACGACACACCTGGATCACCTGCCGGAGTCCTTCGGCAACCCACCTGCGAGCTGATCGAGTTTAACACCTCCGGCGAGCCCTTGGGTCTTGCCTTTTCTGGACCCGACGAGCGTGGGCTGGTCAAACCCAGCCCCAGGCCCACCTTCCTACGCCTATAAACAACGACCACCTTCTTCTTCCCCTTATTCTTTCTCTTGGGCCGTTGGCCTTTCCCCTTAGACCCATCCTCCCCCTCCATAACACTATCCTCCATATTAATCATCTTGGGCTGGGCCTCCCCTTGTTTGAATGAGACCCCTCCTGCCAGACCACAGACGCACGCCCCACCAGGCCTTGTATAACCACTCCTCTCCTCCAGATATTTAATTACACAATCAAACCTATCTAGTCCCACGTTAATTTCTCCCCTCAGCCTACTCAACGACTCCTTCGCATTAATGAGTTTAGATTTCACACGAAACCAGGCCTGCTCTTCGATCCTACCTACCCCCTCCCATCTCTTCACGTGATCAGCTCCAACTTCCGAAGCTGTCATCTTTGCCGAGGAGTTCAACCTGCTCGCCGGAAACTGGTTCCTTCTTGCTGGAATTCTGTTGAACCCACCACGTGACTCCCCTGCCTTTAGGTTGCTCATTCCCTTCGTGCCAGTGAACTGGTTTTTCATTGGTCCCTCCACGCACCCACCACCAGTCCTCACCTGAGGGCTCGCCTTGTTCGAACCCACCCCTGCTCCGTGGAAGCATGGCATGGCTTATCCTTCTCTGCAGCGGCCTCCTTCAGCCATCTAGGCACCCTGGCTATCGGCTCGGAATAAGCAACAAAATAGTCATCTGCCGGTTGCAACGATGACCCCAACACTTCCGCAAAACTTCTCCTTCCCGCCCCCTCAAACTTCTTCTTATCTACCCTGACCTCCCTGACCTCGCACAATGAAGACTTAGCCAAACGCACCTCCGAGATGAAACGTTCCCAACCTTGACCAACTCGCCCTTCTGGTATAATAATTGATCCTCTTCTTTGCCTTCCCTCGAATTCTTCTACAGTCAGAAAATGTCCATTCCTGTTGGAACATTTCTGCGCAATAATCCTTGGGAACCCTGTTCTGGATTGGTCCCAAAAAACCTTAGAAGTGTCCACTGCCACCAATGCCTCGACAATGCGCACCAACCACAGCAACTCATCCTTCTTCAAAAAAATGGATTTTTGTATCCTATTGCTTCTTTCAAAAATCCTTACCCTTGAACTTTTTATCAGTAACTCAAACTTCTTGGACTCCACAGACCACTTTCTCGAATCAGCCATAACACTAACCAATCCACTCACAGACTAGACACCCAAACAGAACTCACACGCCACCCACACGCTTGCACTCAGGCGGAGGTGGAAGAGAGAGAAGAGAGA
>NC_081548.1:4730941-4739762 GCF_901000735.1 Corylus avellana | reverse complement strand
TATAAAGGACTAAGCCAGAGCCAGAAACGGAAAAATTAAAAAAACGAACCTAGCTTGGTGAACTCGCCAGAAGCGAGGGCATCGGCGTAGAGCTTGTCATAGTAGCTTTCGCCGAAGAAAGCCCTGTCGAGCTCCTTCAACTGCATCAAGTTCTCGTCCCTTACTCCGTCCAGCGATATTGGGACCTCAAGCCCAGCCCCCATGTTTTTACCAAATGTCGCCGGAGAAAGAGAAGCTGGGCTGGGCTCCGGCGTCGTCTTTGCTGCCGCCGGAGAGAGAGACGGGACGGAAAAAATTTGGGGTGAAATCACTGAGTGGCTTGAGAAATTTTTTTCGCTTGCGTGTGTGCGTGAGAGAGGGGTTTAATTTTTTCATTTTTTTTTTTATGAATTTTTGTATAATCATGTCGGCCACATCTTTAATTTTGTTTCTCTTAAACAGACTTGGCTTTATAGTCTTAATCTTGTTTCTCTTAAACAGACTTAGCTTTATGGTTTTAATCTTGTACTATGAGATATTGCTAATTAATGTTCTAAAGTTATATTTTTTTTAGGTTCTTTATTTTTTTTGAAAAAAAAATTTAATCTGATTTTATTAATAGTAATCCAGAGCTTAAAAGCTCCTATAATTACAGAATATCCTAAAAGATTACACGTTATAAAAGTCGAAAACATACAAATGTTACAATAAAATTCAGTCTATAATGTCAAACATCCACTATCCCACCTCGATCATCAGTTTACTAAAAACAATAAGGCTCCATTTAGGGTTTCGCCCAAAATACATTATTACATTGGGCCGACTCCTGCTAGTACTGCTGAGATAGCAGAGGATGTTGAGGCATCAGGAGAGAATTTGGCTTCTGGGTTTTCCACAGAATCTCCCAATTTCCCCACAAACGTCTTGTTTTGGGGTAACCAGACTCACTGACTCAGGTAAGTTCTTTGGGTGCTTGTTTAGAAGAAGGCCCTTCTTCTCAATGCTGGGTTTCTTTGATCTCAATTGCTTTCATGCATCTTTCCAAAGATGGGTCTCTGTTCAATCCAAAGACATGGATGATTCGGAGTCGCTGGCCAACCATGGAGGATTCCAAATTTGGGAGAAAATTAAATGCTGTTAAAAAAAAAAAGAAAAAAGAGAAAGAAAAGAAAAGAAAAAGAGAAATAATATTTAAATGAGATAATAAAAGTGATAAGTTAAAATGCTGAGCTGGATGTGAACGCTTTAAAAAACTGAATGGATAGCTAAAATAGATAAAGATGATTTTTTTTTGCTAAATTTAGCCAAAAAGTTGCTGAGCCGGATTTGAATGCTCTAAATGCATAGGGTTGGTGGTTTGTGGGATGGTTATTAGCTGACAGAGAGTCTACTTCATGGTGGGGATGCTTTTTCTGCTGGTTTGGCTTACAGCTTACTGAATAGCTCATGCAGCCATCCTGTGGAGGACCTCTGTTAATTTACTTGTGCCCTGTTGTTACAGCATAACATAGCTTGCATAAACCTGAGAATTTGTACATATGGAATAATTTAAAGCTTTGTATATAAAAATTGTGTAATCCATTATATAGCTCAGACTGCTCAGTTATATGTCTCAACTCTCTCTCTCTCTCTCTCTCTCTCTCTCTTCCTTTTTGAATCTTGTTCTTGGTGGTAGCCTTTGGTGAAGGTTTTAGAGGCCTGAGGATTCAATTTTTTGCTTTGCTTTGCTGCAATAACACAGATTTTAGGCCTATTGGAGGAGTCGTTTAATAAGAAATTGTAAATGCTAGAAGTCGTTTAGCTGAAAACCATGCTACAAATCGTGGTGCAAAGCACCTTTTCTTTGCGATGCATCGTTTTTGTTCAGGATTGCTCTTTGTATCTTTAGATTTGTTTAAGATAGCCACGTGTTTCCAATGTGGGACATGAGAACTAATGTGCCGCTGTACAATATCCCATCTGGGTGAGTCTTCAGCAATTTTTTGGTCTCATCATAATATGGCTTGAACTCCCTAATAATATCTTCGGGTGATTTTTGGTATATGCTATATCCCATTGGGGTGAATCTTAAGCTTTTTCCCTGTGTATCACGAATCATAGCAAATCTAGAGTCCAAGGCATTGTTATGAAGCAAAAGCAAAAACATTGCGTGTTAATACGCATGACGGATCAAAACCTGCGAAGCAATTCCTAGTGTTCCAACGAGTTCACATCCTGTGTAATGAGACTGCCCATTACATGTGCAATAGGCAACCTCATGTGAGTGGGCATCCGAGCCCCCACCCCATTCAGACAAATGTCTAGATAGAACGAACCTCACCTAACCGAAAGACGTCTTACCTAATAGATAGGGCCATTTACATAGTAGTCTAGTAAACAATCAACTCAAATGGCATATCAACATGTATCACCATATTCAATTTGGATATAAATTTCCTACAAACTGGGTTGAGAAAATTTTTTTACAACCCAGTTTGTCGGAAATTTATGTCCATTCAACAATGCCTGTCTTATCATAATTCAGAAAACACCTCTCTAATCCCAACACAATACAAAATTTCAACTGTTTGCACACTAATCAGATCAATAAAATAGTTCACTAAACCAGAAAGCAGCCAAAGTATCAAATAGCCAATGTGACCAATGCATTTCAGCATGTTAAGGACCTCCTAAGTTTAGAAACTGAAACTCCAGTATAACCAATGCAAGGTAAAGTTCAATTAATAACGCCACAACCACCAAGGACTCTCCCATCGTGGACTAGCTTTGAAATACTATTGCTTGTTTTGAGTGATATACTTTGTAAGAACATAGCAGTCTGGTGGGGTAATGTTTGTGTAGTAGTTCTCTATGGTGGCCGTGATTTCAAACCCGAATTTCTTGTAAAAGTTTATGGCATCCTCATTGTTTGTCTGTACATGCAAGTAAACCTCAGACATGTTTTGCTTGGAGCAGAGATCAAGAACATGGTTCAACAGCCTCGTACCTGCCAAATCCCAGGATTAGATCAGTACACCTGCAAATAACAGAGCTTTCATCCAAAGCATGTGGAGAAAAGCTTTTTTCGAGAATAAACAAAACTAAGGATTAAGAATTCCAGCCAAAAAATATGTTGGAGGCTTGTTCTTTGTATTTCTTTCTTAATTTCACACGACTCCAGATAATTTAACAGCAACTCTAGTGTCTAAAAAGTTGCAAAACCTAAAATTATTATGACATTTTCACGTCAAATTAAAGTGGGCTTTGGTGATGGTCGCAGATAATTTAGTTTTGGACTCCATATTCTGCATCAAACAACAAAGACAATAAAATAAAATAAAACAAACCATTCCACGAACAGATAAAGACTCTAAATACAAACAAATTCCATGTGGTTTAGTCGCTAGCATCAACCTCTAAACACCACTGGTCTCCTAGGTTAATGAAGAAAAGGAAAAAAATCAATGGAGTCATTCCTCGAGGTTCAATATTTGGCAGAACTTCTAGGTGGAATTTGAATTAGAAAATCCATCTTAAAGATAAGAGGTTTAGCCAACTCCATTTTAAAGATAACAATTATTTCTAGCAAAAGTAGCATAAGCATTTCAAAAGAAGAGATATGTCCATGTTGACACAACACTCTGTTATAAATATGTCCCCTGCCACCAGAATTTACCCACAATTTAGTTTCAATCTTTTGAAACCGTACATATTGTTCATACAGTGAAGAAATGTATTGATCACATAAAAAACATGCCAAGAAATGGTTGTTTCCTTTTGAAATTGGAACAGCATATTCTTGTTAGAAAGATATTGTAAGCATTAATACCCAACACAAGAGCGAAATGAGGGAGGGGGGGCTTTGGATATGGTAGAACTAGAAAACATGGCAAAATCATAGATGATGCAAGGACTCCTGTAGGCAAAATCTCTGTTTGCATAGGACTCCTGTAGGCAACCAAAATATATTGGGGACCAAAACTGGAATAACTGGCTAACATTATGGTAAAACAGCTCAGTAAACCTAGTAAAAGTATACTTTTTTTTTATTTGGCACTGGGAATCCGAAGCTTCGCTCCGATTAATCCCAGAGGCGCACAGGCCCTCGGCAAGGAATTTCCCGTAAATGCACCTCGGTTAATTCAAGGGGTGAACCCCAAGTCCGATGGCCCCAAGTAGCAGCCTGCACTCAATGGGTTTCAAACCTAAGACCTTGAGGAGCATACTCAAAGCCCCAAGCTGTCCAACCCCTTGGGGTTACCTAGTAAAATTATACATTGCGTATAAAAAATATAATAAAGGACATAAAAGAGAAACAATAAACAAAACCAATTAATTCTTATCAATGTTCAGCAAAAAGTATAAGAATTTCAACCAAGTGTGTGGATTTCTCCTTCATATTCTCTTTTTAATTTCCACACACAGTCTTCATTTCACACGACTTCAGTTAATCAAACAGTGAGTCTACTGTTTAACAAGTTGGAAAACCTAAAGGGCTACTTTAACCAACATAGTTTACCAGTTTGGACCAAGTCATGTCAACAAGCATACTAACCCAAAAAAAAAAAAAAAAAAATCAACAAGCATGATACTATAGCTTCTCAAACAAACTTCATACACAACTACAATCAAAAGAAAGATAAGTTGCACGCTTACCAATGCCCAAACCCCGATATGGTGCTAAGACACCCAATGTCATGATATAAACACGGATAGCCCCACCTTCCTTCTTCTCAAGCCGGCATGCAATTGAACCAACACAGATATCACCATAGTACGCTGAGAAAAAAAAAACAAAAACAAAAGTACCGACACTTTAGGATGACCAATATATTTATTGATTTGGGCTATGAAATTACACTTCAAGACAAATAGTGGATGTGAGACAATATAAAATCATGAATTTTGAACAAGTAGCTATACATTAAATTTCTGTAATTGTGCTCTGCATGCACTGTTTTTCCGTTCTTTTTTTTTTTTTTCCCTGGATGCATTGTATTTTAATATACCATGTACATCCATCTATATGGTCTTCCTTGCTGGATTCTATTGTTAAGAATCCCAATCAGTTGGGACTAAGGCTTATTTTAGGTGCGTGGATTTGTCTCTTCCTTGGGCATATGTGCAGTTTTGGAGGTTAAATGGATAATTATCTTCAACAGACATCAATTTTTTATATAAGATCTTCGAGAGACATCATGGCAACGGGAAACACATGCTCAAACCATAAGTGCCTGTAAACTAGTTAATAAGGAAGTAAATAATAAAATAATAACCGATATCAAAGATGGAAAAATAAGGACCACATGTTGTGTAGGGAACCTTCAATCCTTCATAGCAACAAAATTAGGTTTCAGAAATTACTTGATACCAGAAGTTATGAATGCAGGAGCTAGGAAAAAAAGTTTCAGGGGAATTAGAGACCAGTATACTGTAAAGTGATGCCATTTCTAATTATCTTGACATCCAACAATTTTTTCAAGGATATTCAAATACCATTTTCAATTTGCAGCATGGAAGAAATTCCATTAAAAATTCAGGAATTATGAGATGGTCATATAAGATGAGAATACATGGCAGTCTTAAAAAATACTGAAGCTCTGTTACAAAATAAATTTCAGCATACTGTATCGAAAGGGAAATTTGTGAAATGTAACGCAATCGTTGCAAAACAAAGGTGTGCTGAAGCTTGGACAGTACTAAGACAGAAGGTTTTGACATCCAAGAACTCATCTGTTAACATTTACAAAGTATTCATATCATTCAAGAAACTCACTAGTAATTCAGGAACTATGAGATTGTTTGATAAAAGTTTAGAAATAAATTGCTATCTTAAGAATCACTGAAGATCTCTGTTGCAGAATAAATAATTGGCGTACTGTGATCCCAAAAAATAAAGGACATAACAATGTAACACAATCTTTTGCAGAAGTAAAATGTATTGAATCTTGGATGGTAATTAAAAAAAAAAATAGCGTGAACACACCAAAAATGAGGAATGTTAAGGACAGGTACCAACCAACTAGTATGAGCTGGTGAAATGACAAGCTGAAGACCAAAAAGGGTATACATAATTAAGTGACACGAAAAACATGGTGGCCTTTAACATTACTGAGAAAATGGTACTGAACAGATATGGATGTTGAAAAAGGATTCAAGCTGATAATCACTTGGTTGGAATTAGGCTATACTCGGTTTGTTCATTCAGAATTAGGCTATACTCGGTTTGTTCATTCACCTTTTCTTTTCCACCCCTAACACATCTCAACCTCAGTGTATATCTTCAAGAAGTTAATGGCTTAAAAATTATGTTGTTCTTCATGTGAACATAAACTGAGTTGTTAAAAATGCACTAATTCCCCTACAAATAGGGAAGTTAAGAGTAAATACAATAACCACTCAAATTGGATTTTAACTAATTGTAACTTTAGAACTAAAACAGTGGTCAAGAACTTGTAACAATTAAAAGGGAAAAAAAAATTCTGACAATAGCTATGTTATATATTTCTTACACTTAATTCAACAATCTCAACCATGCCAAAAAACAATCTTAGAGGACCCAAATGGCCTTATTACAAGAGCTCAAGTGGTAGTGACACTATCAAAAAAATTTAGGGGAATGGACTACGCCAGTATGTAAAGCCTCTTACAGTTTCAAAGGAACTCCTCTACAGATGGAGCGGAAATTAAACACTAGGATTTTTTTTCATTTCAATACTGAACTAGAATCTCACCCTTTATCTTCAATAATATAATTCTCTCATGGGCTTTGAGGGTATCAAACAGGAAACACAAGATTTAAGCCTATGTTCCAGACGTTCCAAATGATTAAAAACACTGACCACAGAACACATATCTAAAACTACCAAAAATTGATGTTATAACAAACACCTTTTCTTACCCAGTTATGGTGAAGCCTTAAGACTTAAGTTACTAACACGAGCTATATTGGGCCTGAAGGATAGCATACCAAACGAAGCAGATTCTCTTTTACTGTCTAGGGGTACTTAATTGATTAATAAAAAGCTAGGGCCTTCCTTATCATCAAATCACTAATGAAAAACTTGGGCCTATCCCACGGTTTTTCAACAGCATATCTGTTTTTTTTTTCTTTCACTTGTCGGGAAAAGAAAGCATGTCTCCTACAGTGCATCCACGGGCTTCAGAAAAACGGTCAAAGAGTATCACTTTCTAATACATTAAAGAGGGAACCCAAAAACCAAAAGTCCACAACAAAAGCCATGAAGACACGATTAACAACAGCATTATGAAAACAGTAGACGTAAATTATATCGCAATAATAAGCAAAATTCATAGAATCCATAGCAGAAGCCTACGACCGTTAGAAACGATTGCGAGCCTAGACAAATAAAACCCTCATAGACGACTAAAAAATAAGCAAATCCCAGTAAATATATCTCAATAATAAGCATAACCAATGAACCCATAGCAAAACGTCACTGAGAAAATCAGAAACTGTTACAAACCTAGACCAATAAAACCCATCAAAGACTGACAAAAAATAGGCAAAACCCATAACAGATACCAGCGAATGGGAAACAAAATCATCGTCCTAAACACAAAACAATCGAATCCCAGAAAAAGTAAAATATTATAAAGGACTAAGCCAAAGCCAGAAACGGAGAAATTAAAAAAACGAACCCAGCTTGGTGAAATCGCCAGAAGCGAGGGCATCGGCGTAGTACTTGTCATTGTAGCGAACGGGGAAGAGAACCGTGTTGAGCTTCTTCAACTGCATCAAGTTCTTGTCCCTTACTCCGTCCAGCGATATTGGGACCTCACGCCCAGCCCCCATGTTTTTACCTATGGAAATCTGCACTAGCTTTTCTTCTTTTTTTGTCTTTTTTTTTTTTCCTCCTTTTATCACAGATAGAGAGAGGTAGAGGGATGGGAAGTGGTTTCGTGAGCACTGGGGTTTTATCACAGTAAGTTTCCTTGCAGATTCGCTTAGGTTCTGTTTGGTTTGCGAACTTTGCGTGAAAACTCAGAGTCTTCGAGAAGTTGGGTCCCCATGTTGTCACTTTGGGCTTTCCATTTTTTTATGTTTTTTTTTTGGGTATACATGTTGAGAATCATCATTTAAATTGTTGAATATATTTCTCATATGATTTTAATTGGGTAAATATTTATGGATCCGGTTCACGTGTTATTATTTTAATAATAACATGTATACTATAATTTAATTAATGGTTAAGATTGAATTTTAAAGTTGACTTACTTTTAGAAGCATTTAATAGAAGAAAGAAAAATGAAAAAATATTTTGAAAAATTCAATCTTGACCGTTAATTAAACTATAACATACATATTGTTATTAAAATAACAGCATGTAAGCCAAATCCAATATTTAGTGGTATACAATATGATTCTCTTTCCTCGTTAAGTATTGAAAATATATAAATAATAATAATAATAACATTTTAAATAAAATAGTCAAAGTAAATAACTAAAATATTGAGTCGAATGTAGAGTTTTTTAAAAAGTTTGTAGTAACGATTGGAACTTAGTATACCTACAATGGAGCTCGTCCATAATAATATATTTTCAAAAGTTATATCTATTGGATTTGTAACTTCTATAACTAAGAGTTGTATTCTTGGTTAGTTATAAATAACTCTTAGGATGTGAGTAACAAATGTATTCAATCAATTATTTCAAAATTTGACATTCTAAATCTCTCTCAATTCTCTCTTGTAATTCTCTCTCAAATAGCATTTAGGTTGTGGACATATAGTATTTTTGTTTATGTTTTCGTTTTTGTAAGAGGCATTACTATACACTGTAAAACACATACAAATGACCATTGTTTGTGAGTTCTCAAAGATATAGACATACCACACAAAA
>NC_081548.1:4728075-4730841 GCF_901000735.1 Corylus avellana | reverse complement strand
CTCAAAATCTCTTTAAAGAGATCATTACTATTAACTGGAGAGGATCTTGTTCCACTCACTTTTATATTTTTTCTATTTCTTTCCTCTTTTATGTCCCCTCTTTCTTTTCTTTTTCTTTCTTCTTATCTCCCCCTCCTTCCCTTCCACCGCATACTCGGCGCCCTCCACTCCTTCCCTCTCTCTTCTCATTCCCTCACATACATACCATGGTGAAAGAAAGAGAAAGAGGAGAACTGGCAATCTAGGTAAGGATTCATTAAAAAAAAATTGTAGTGTTTATTTATGTGCTTGATGATTTTCTTGGTGGATTTTGTATGGATTTTTGACAATTATTTTGGTGGGTTTTGTTGCACACCCACGGTGAAAGAAAGAGAAAGAAGAGAAGTGGCAGTGGGTAAAGATTCATAAAAAAATTGATTTTTCTTTTTGTAATGTTTATTTCTGTGCTTTATGATTTTCTTGGTGGGTTTTGTGTAGAGCATTCCTTCTACAAGCTGCAACGGGTGGGGGAGCCGAGTACCCGATAAGGGGCTCGGCTCACCTATGAACCAAGCTCGAGCTCGGTCTTGGACAGGAAAGTCTTCTTGGCAAGTCGAGTCAAACACAATTTTCTAAACCCATCACGAGCTCGAGCTCGGCCCGAGCTTGTGCAGCCTAGGCTCGCCTAAGCTCGGCTCGTTTACAGCCCTACCCAATAAGCAAGAGTTTAAAAAACTAAAAAAAAAAAAAAAAAGGTGATTAAAATAGTGGTCATATCACTAGTAAGTAATAATTAATGGATAAATGATAGAGACACAACTTTGGCTCAACTTTTCTCTTATGTTGCCATTTTAAAAAAAAACAAAATTAAAAATTAAAAAAAAAAATTCCGAAGCAATAACATCCTATGTGGTCTTTTTTTTAATTTGGTATTTTTTAAAAAAAAAGAAGATATTTTTATGGAAAATGTTAAGGTCACAACATAAATCCAATTTATGGCCAACTTCTCTCCTACGTATCATTTAAATAAAAAAAATTGATAGAGAGGATTTTGAGATTCTGAAAATTTGGAAAAAAAAAACAATTGTTTGATTTAAAATTCAAATTTTTTTTACACGTAGGAGAGAAGTTGGCCATGAGTTGGGTTTATGTTGTGTCCGTATCAAACCTCTATTTTTATTCATAATAATGACCATTTTATGAAGAAAAATACCATTTGTTTTTTTTAAAAAAAAAATACAAAATAAAAGAGGACCACATAAGATGTTATTGCTTCAGAATTTTTTTTTATTTTTCGTTTTGTTTTTCTTAAAAAATGATCATATAGGAGAAAAATTGAGCTAAAGTTGCGTCAAAAAGTTGTGTATCTATCATTCCTCTAATTAATTGATATTTTTCAATATAAATATCATGGACGTACATTCAATCATAAATTCAGCGTGGTATATATATATATAGCTTATTCTCTCGATCGATCTCTACATTCGAGTGTTGGCTGAATGATATGACTACTCAAACTTAATTATTCAATGAAATTTGTTTCTTTCTTAATTATGTCTCTATTGCATTGAGTTGCTGTCGCTCAGCTCTTCTCGTGATAAAACAGTTTTGAGAGGATTGCTCCCTCCTCTCCCATTCTCCTTCTACTCTCCGCTCCTACCCTCTCCCTCCCCTTCCCCTTTTATTTTTTATTTATTATTTATTTATTTATTTATTTATTTGTTTTATAATGTTTGTAGGTGTTCTCCGAATAAATTAGCAACTTCGTCCTCTCCGCTATACGTCCATTCACCTTCCATCATGTTGTGCCGTTCATCTCCTCCTCGGCTGCGGCTACTGCTTGCTGATTGTTTGTTTGTGTTTTTTGTTTTGAATAAGATGTTTCTTCTTTCTAGATTTGCCCTCATGAGCGAGGATAAATAATTAAGTGTGATAGGTTATTTCTCACGGCCTGGATAGTTCGGTGTGAACGGTTATCTCTCGCGGCTTATTTAGTTAAATTTTTTAGGAAATTTGGCTACTCATGTATTATATATAGTCTGCTCAGACCAGATCTGCTCTTTAATTGTAATTGTACATAGGTTAGCGGAAAATTGAAGGCATAGATATCACTTGATTGTAAGAATTTTTATTTGTATCTATAACTTTGTAACCTCATAGCATATGGTTATGATTTTGCAGAGCTTTATCGTTTGTGTTGTAAGAGCCTTTTGCTATGCTCTGTAAGGGTTTTATGCTCGTGATCTTTAATCAATGAAATCATCAGTTTTCCGTTAAAAAAAAAAATTATGTCTCTATTGCATGTATGATTTAGGATACATACATAATTAGTAGCTTAATTTGTAAATGATTATATATGCATCACATAAAATTTATAAACATTGGACATACTGTCCATAAGCCCTACGTATAATCAAAGAACTTACGTATTTGATTCAACAATAAACTTGGAATTTCCTTTGCTTATCATTCCTATAATTTCCTTAGCATATATTGTGATTGTCTATCGAACACAGTTAATTATTGCAAACAACATGATATTTAAAGGGAAATGCTTTGTGTTCTTCTAGTGTTCTCTTAGTGTTTTCCTAACTGTGACGTGACTTTTAAAATTACTAATAGATTAAAAGTCAATAATAATTCAACGGTAATTTTAAAAGTTACATCACAGTTGAGAGAACATTGGAAGAACACCTAACATTTTTCATATTTAAAGGAAAATAACAAAATCAATAACAAGTGCAAAACAATGAGTTAATTAATTTCTACAATCATTCTTACACCACT
>NC_081548.1:4721677-4727975 GCF_901000735.1 Corylus avellana | reverse complement strand
TGCCAATTATTTACTCTGTAACAGAGATCTTCAGTGATTCTTAAGATAGCAATTTATTTCTAAACTTTTATCAAACAATCTCATAGTTCCTGAATCACTAGTGAGTTTCTTGAATGATATGAATACTCTGTAAATGTTAACAGATGAATTCTTGGATGTCAAAACCTTTTGTCTTAGTACCGTCCAAGCTTCAGCACACCTTTGTTTTGCAAAGATTGCGTTACATTTCACGTATTTCCCTTTTGATACAGTATGCAGAGCACAATTACAGAAATTTAATGTATAGCTGCTTGTTCAAAACTCATGATTTTATATTGTCTCACATTCACTATTTTGTTAAGAGTATATTTGAATTATGACCATAAAGTTAGGGATTTGATTATGATTGATGAAGATTAGATTAGCCTAATTTAAGAATTTGATTATGATTTGATCACCATAAATTAGGGAATTTGATTAAGATTACATTTATGTGTAAGCTCTATAAATAGAGCATTTTGTATGGTAAACAATCATTTAATAAGAGCCAATGGATGGGCAATCTGTGGATGTGGAGCCAATGGATGGGCAATCTGTGGATGTAACTTTTTGGACTTTATCTGTGGATGTAGGTCATTAACCGAACAATCATTTATTTATATTTCTATTTCATTATGAATTCTATCATAGTATCAAAGTAATAGGCTAACGCCATTGTACAATCTAACGCTCTTGTGAATTTCCTTCAATTTATTTTTGTTTGTTGAAAAAAAAAAAAAAAAATTGCATGGCTGCGTCCCACTCCACCGCTGCCCCTTCACCAACACCGGGTGAACGCCGCCAGCCACCGTCTTCCATTCCCGCTCACAGCCCAGCGGTTCCCACGCTATGTCTGGCCTTCCACGGCTCCATCCAGCTCGTCGCCGCCAAGCCAGTCGGAGACCAGCCCGTCGCCGCCCAGTCGTCGCACCTTCCTCATCACCGAACATGGCCTTGTAGAACTGCACGGCGTCATTCGCCTTTGGAGTCTCCACCATCACCAGGCTGTCCAGTGGCCACCGTTACTACCGGATCCGGCATCCCAGCCCATTTCCTGTTCGCCCCATCCAGTCACCGCCGCCATCCAAGCCCGTGAAGCCCCTGCTCCCTTTTGCCGCACAACAGCCTTTCGGCGCCGCCTGCCACCATTCCAGCCGCTCCATTGATCTTCCAACCTCCATTCAATCGATCTTGGCTTAGAGAGAAAAGAAGAAAAAGGCCCTGTCGTGAGATAAGAATTTGAAGAAGACGATGTGTGTTTGGTTCCAGGTGTGAGTTATCCTCACTTAAGTGCAAAGTTATTCCTATTCTAGTTTAGGAATATGATATTTTTGTTTAGTTATTATATCATTCCTGTTTGGTTACAGGAATAAGGTTATTCTTATCCCAACTTATGTAAATAGAGTCCTTTTCAAAAAAAAAAAAAAAAAAGCCTCAAGTTGCCCACCCAAAAGAGGCTCAAGTTGCCCACCAAAATTCAAAAGAGGCCAAGTTGTCCATCCATTGGCCCATAGTTGGCCTATTTTTACTCGGTTCTATGGTATTGTTTAAAACTTAGGCCATTTCAACTCATAATTAGCTCTCACTTCTGTACAAAGTTGGCTCTCTTTTTATTTGGCTATGTGGTATTGTTTCAAACTCAAGCTCACTTTAGCCTACAGTTGGCTCTCATTTTAGCCCAAGTTGGCTCTTTTTTTTTTTTTTGCCCATAGATGACCCTCTTTTTTTTATTGTTTTGCCATCTAAAAAAAAAAAAATGTCAAACTCAGGGTTTTAGGATCTTGCACCTTGAGTTTGAGGGAGAATGTTAGAGTATATTTGAATTATGACCATAAAGTTAGGGATTTGATTATGATTGATGAAGATTAGATTAGCCTAATTTAGGAATTTGATTATGATTTGATCACCATAAATTAAGGGATTTGATTAAGATTACATTATGTGTTGTAAACAATCATTAAATAAGAGCTTAATGTAGCCCTTTGGGCTTTATCTGTGGATGTAGGTCGTTGACCGAACCACATTAAAATCTTTGTCTCTCATTTATTTTATTTCAGCAATTTATTTATATTTCTATTTCATTATGAATTCTATCATATTTGTCTTGAAGTGCAACTTCATAGCCCAAATCAATAAGGTCTTGTTTGGTTCTCGGAATGTCTAGTCCATTGGAAAATTATTAGTTATTACTGGGAATAGAAGAGTGTGGAATTAGATTAGCTATTTATATTCCTTTGTTTGGTTGTAAAGCTGGAATAGACTAGCTAATCATTTTCCTTCGTTTCGTACAATACAATATGTTGGTGAATGAAATCATATTGTGATCAAATTTCTTAAAATATCCTTATAATATAAATATAATTTATATTATTAAGGACTTTCATTCTTTTTTAAAAAAAAAACATAAACAGCTTTACTATAATTTTTTTTTTTTGTGCAATTATACTACAAAATTATTTATATAAAAAAAATATAGTTGGAGAAAACAAAATCAAACTTGATTTTAAAATCCAAAAAATATAGTTGGAGAATGTATAGAGAATCAAAAGAAATCAAAAAAACATATTATATTTTTGTATATGTTTCTCCGTAAATTCGGAGAAATAGAATAATAAAAAAAAAGGTACATAAATTTAAAAAAAAAAAGAAAAAAAAAAGAAAAAGAAAAAAAAAGAAAAAGAAAAAGAGAAACGGAGAGAATAAAATCAGAGAAATGGTACAGAAAATCAAATGAAATCAAAAAACAGAATTTAAAAAAAAAAAAAAAAAAAAGAAAGAGAGAAATGGTACAGAGAAGGGAGACGGCATAGAGGAAAAAAAGAAAAAAAAAATCGTTTGCACTTCCAAAAAAACTATATCAGAAGAATCAGAGAAAAAATAGAAGAGAGATAGAAAAAGAGAGAACGAAATATAGAGACGGAGAAAAGAGAAACACACACACACACACACACACACACACACACACACACACACATATATATATATATATATATATATATATACACAGAGAGAGAGAGAACGAAATATAATTTCACAAGTGGGGTTTTTTTGTGACAATTTACACAATTAATTTAATTCCATAGGAAATGATTAGTTAAGCCACTCATTTTTTAGTGGCTTAGCTAACCCTAGGTGTATGAGATTAATAGTCCCATGAGAATAAACTATTTTCAGGAATAGAGTCTTACCAAATAAAGGACTAACTATACTTAGTGTGTGTTAGTCTAATCCAAATATCTATTTTGCAAACTAAATGAGGCCTAAATATATTGGTCATCGGTTCTTTTGATTTTTTTTTTTCTCAGCATACTATGGTGATATCAATGTTGGTTCAATTGCATGTCTGAGTGAGAAGAAGGAAGGTGGGGCTATACGTGTTTATATCATGACATTGGGTGTCTTAGCACCAGATCGGTGTTTGGGCATTGGTAAGTGTGCAACTTATCTTTCTTTTGATTGTAGTCGTGTATGGAGTTTGTTTGTGAAACCATAGTATCTTGGTTGTTGATTTTTTATTTTTTATTTTTTATTTTTTGGGTTAGCACGCTTGTTGATATGACTTGGTCCAAACTGGTAAACTACGTTAGTTAAAGTAGCCCTTTAGGTTTTCTTCATATGACTTGGTCCAAACTGGTAAACTACGTTAGTTAAAGTAGCCCTTTAGGTTTTCCAACTTGTTAAACAGTAGACTCACTGTTTGATAGTCTGAAGTTGTGTGAAATGAGGACTATGTGTGGAAATTAAAAAGGGAATAAGAAGGAGAAATCCACGCACTTTTTGCTGAACATTGATAAGAATTAATTGGTTTTGTTTATTGTTTCTCTTTTATGAACTTCCGTATATTTTTATACGCAATGTATTATTTTACTTGGTTTACTCTGTTTTACCATAATGTTAGTCCCCCCTCCCTCCCTCCTTTCTCTCTTGTGTTTGGTATTAATGCTTACAGTATCTTTCTAACAAGAATATGCTGTTCCAATTTCAAAAGGAAACAATCATTTCTTGGCATTTTTTTTATGTGATCAATCCATGTTAGCACTGTATGAACATTATGTACAGGTTCAAAAGATTAAAACTAAATTGTGGGTAAATTCTGATGGCAGGGGACATATTTATAACAGAGTGTTGTGTCAACATGGACATATCTCTTCTTTTGAAGTGCTTATGCTACTTTTGCTGGTATATAATTAAAAATGCATATAAACATATGTCAATTTCATAAATTCAGTTGTAAGAAATTATTTCAATTCAACTTGAAAGAAAAAATTATTTTAGAAACAAAGACCTTTCTTTGTCAACTTTTATTCTTGGTACAACAAGGCT
Source organism: Corylus avellana (assembly GCF_901000735.1). Taxonomy (NCBI): domain Eukaryota; kingdom Viridiplantae; phylum Streptophyta; class Magnoliopsida; order Fagales; family Betulaceae; genus Corylus; species Corylus avellana. The sequence continues at coordinate 4,723,634 of NC_081548.1, read as the reverse complement.
ACTACTGTTAGAGATAAAGACTAAAAGCCACGTACAAGATACAAGAGGTATCCTTCTTGACCTTGAATATTCCTCTTGTACGGCTTATCTTGTACGTGGCTTTGGTCTTTATCTCCATCAACTATATGGTAATTAGTATCCTAGGAACCCAAGATGGAGATACAATGTTTAATGTTATATGCATGCATGCAATACCAATACCATATATATATATATATATATATATATATATATATATATATATATCACTCACACACTTATTCAGAGTATACCAAATTCTCATAAAATTGGGCATGTTCTGGGCGTCAAACTATAATTCAATTGATCATAAAGGAACGCATCCGAATAGAATAGTCATAATTGCATGAGATATATTGTTGATAAGTTAATGATAACTTAAGAAACAAAAAAAAAAAAATGATGATATTATTAATATGAATCTAATGATCAATCATTACATAAGGTTTATGAATACAAAATAAAATAAAATCTTTCACTAAACACTTAATGCGATCAAATCAATCATCACATAAAGTTCAATGCTAATATTTCTCTGGTGTTTCGAAAGTATTTATGTTCCTTTTATGTAGGGGTGAAAAGGTGGGTGGCCCGCTAACCGCCTTTATATATAATAATAATAATAATAATAATAATAATAGTGATAATATTTATACTTATAACATGATCAATTGATCATTAAATTACAATTTGTTTTTGAAGAGTTAAATCACAATTTAAGTATTAATGTATTATCACTATAATTTATATGATTATATCACATAATCAATTGATGATTATATAATAACAAATTGTACACATATAATATGACATAAGTCATAAGTATACAAATTCATACTAATACAACAATTAAGTACTATAGACTTAGTTCTAATTTTAACGTATGATAAGTAAGTAATTGACATTGGATTAAACAATGTGTTATTTATAATCACAATTGAAGTATTAATATATTATCATTATAATTTATATGATTATATCACATGATCAATTGATGATAAATCATATGATTATATAATAACAAATTATACATATATAATATGATATAAGTCATAAGTATACAAATTCATACTATTACAATAATTAAGTACCTAGAGACTTAGTTCTAATATATGTTATAAATTTATAAGTCCATATATATTATAAATTATAATTATACATATATGCATATTGAATAATATAAATGTATAAAATCAATACTTAATCATATGATTCAATGGAAGTTTCATATTTTTTTAAAAATCATATGATTCAATGACAATTTAAATACTTAATAAAGTTAATAATATTATTCATGTATAATGATAATGTAATTCGTATAATATCAAATTAAGTAATTGACATTGTATTAAACAATGTGTTACTCATAACCACAATTAAAGTATTAATGTATTATCATTATAATATATATGATTATATCATATGATCAATTGGTCATTAAATCATATGATTATAGTATAACTTGTATTCTTAACAAGATTTATATTTAATGACTTTTTTTTTTTTTTTTTTTTTTTTAAGCATGCAAATTACTGTAAAATTGGGGTCAAATTGCATTTTATTGTATTGCATTGTAATTTTAAAACATTATGGGTATTAATGTTGTTTACTTAAAATAAGGGGAAAACCTTATCTAGAGACTAGAGCCACTCAAGCTGCCACCCACTCCCCTTTTTCTTTATTTATTTTTCCTCTTTTTTCGCAACTACTCAGTCTACTCCCTTTCTCCTTCCTCTTCGGTCTATAATAGATTGGAGAATATTCAATTTATGGTTGAAATTTCTTCTTATAAATTCTACAGCCACAAATAAGATACATATTCCACTACAAAAATAATAATAATAATAATAATAAAAGAAAAAATAATATTTCAGATTTTAAAAAAAAAATAATAAATTAATAAAAAAATAAGTGGTGGCTGGCCACCCCATCTTGGCCA
>NC_081548.1:4716622-4721577 GCF_901000735.1 Corylus avellana | reverse complement strand
ATTAGATCTACTCCTTATCGACCCAAAACAGTTGAAAAACTACATCATTTTTCTTGCAGATCTCTTACGAGAGCAGATCTAAAGAGAAAATTATTATTCAAAACAAACAAAACAAGCAACACTGCTAGCAAATCAGCAGCGACCAAAGTAGAGGAGATGATGGGCACTGGCCAGCGTTGGCACGTGGTGGAGCGGATGGAGGAGAAGGGAGGCGCAGCACCTTCGAAAGCAGGCGGTAGCGGCCGGAGTTGTTGATTTCTGGCCGAAAAACACCTACAAAAACAAAGAAAATCAGAGAAAAACGCACAGAAAGGGAGGGGGGTTTAAGAGGGGGGAGAGGGGGAAGGGGGAGAGGAGGAGGGCGACAACTATAAATCAATAGTATGTTTAAGCAGTTGCAGAGAACATGGATTTTGTATTGTCCCATTATCGTCAAGTATTATGACGAGCCTTCTGAACATGTATTCTTATTTCTAGGGTTCTAGCAACATGTTGATATATAATTTATTAATCTTGTTAAATTATCAATTATCTCAAAAGCTTAAACGGATAGAAAGAGATAAATAGAATCATTTAATCATTATTTTAACAAATCTTCACAAATTATCACGCTTTTATAAGAATCAATAACTTACAAAGGTGATAACTTTTTTCGAGGGATGGTCAGACCATCCTCAAGGTGACCGACCACCCAAAACAGATTAAGAGAGATGGGCTGGCCAATCCTTAACCCTTTTTTTCTTTCTTCATGTATCTATGTGATAATGAGCGTCATGAATTGAAGACAAACTTATTAAAAAATAAAAACAGCCTACAATGAAGGCAAACTTATAATAGAGAAATGTTTGGTTTCTATTTTTTGTTGAATGAAGAATGAGTAAATTCGTCATTAAATATGTGGGATTATATGTAAGTCTTATAGATTGAATAGTAAATTTGTAAAAAAAAATGAAAAAAAAAAAAAAAACACTAAGAAATGAACGTGTAATACTACTAAAAAAAATATTGGTGCTGCTGGTCAAATAATAATTAGATAATATATGGATTAAAAAAAAAAAAAAAACTTTTCGTTGTCTTCTAAATTATTTGTGTTGCTTTAATCAAACACGTATACAATATCAGAACTCAGAAGTGGTAGGTTGGTGGTCAACAGCTTTCTCAGCGACATATTTCTTTTTTTAAAAAAAAAAGTACATTTCCACTAAACCAAACCAAAGATAAGCAGGAAAAGAAATAAAATCAACTAAGCGCATTCTCAGCAGTTTTTTTATTATTTTTCATACATTTAAGAATTCAAACTACTTTTTATTTTTTTATATCAAAATACACCATAATAAGTTTCCTTAATCATTTCTTATATTATTAAAATATTTATTTTTTAAAATTATATTATATATATATATGACAAGAGAGAGAATTGTAAAAGAAAAGAGGAGAGAAGAGAGAGTAGAGAAGAGAGAGAAACTTTTTTTTATTTTTATTTTAATAATCATAAATATTGTAATAGTAGAACCCTATATTTTAGATTTTACTATAATGATCTTCATGGTTGAAGCTCATTTATAGAATTTACTGTGATACTTTTTTGTGATATTTTAAACATATTTCTTACATATACGAAACAAACTCTCTTATAACAAATTTACTGAAAATACTCTAATCTAGAGGAAGTGGAATGAAGCTGCTTAAAGGGAAGAAGAAGAGGGCGGAGAGAAAAAAAAGTGGAAATGCAGTGAGAGTGCCTCAGCCGCATATTTCATTTCGTTGATATCAAAGAGAATCTAAAGCTCGGACCAAAACCCAATGCTTCCAATTCCACCAACCTCATTATTTTTATTTATTTATTTTCTTTTTCTTCTTCAAAATTCCTTTTCCAGTCAACATACCCGAAGAGAAAGCAACCATTTCAGATAAAGACGCACGTGTATCTGAAAAATTATGTGTTCTCTATCTTTGTTTTTCCCAGATAAAGACGTACGTACTTGTATTCTCAAGCATTTTATTAGCACCCCACTTGTACATATAATAATCAAAATTTTGAGAAATATCACGGTTCATGATCAATTCATGGCAAAGTTGGGTGAATTGTTTTAGGGTTTGCTTACGTATTCTGATTCGGCAATGACCCCCAAGCTGTCAGATTCATGCATATGCCTTGATAGATCGAATATTCAAAAGTAGTGTGAATTAATATTATTGAAGTTCCGCTTTGACTATGATAGTATTAACATTATATTACATTATTGTGTTCTTTTAATTCATTTTTATTTTTATTGTTTTGCAGCATTTACTTTCAAAAATGACATTCAATGGGTACCAATCAAATTGTCCAAGTGGATGGACCAAACCCAAGAACACAAATTGTGGGGGACCCTTGGGGGGTCCGAGAAGACCAGACGCCACCACCTTCAATGGTGCAAATTCTTGTCAATAATTCCACTCCTAACATTACTGTTCTCCAAGGCAATAACTCTCGATTACTGCTGCTGTCTTTTTCATTTTTTTAATCTACAAAGTTTTTTATCTTTTTCAAAGTACTAGTGTACATATAATTCCAAAAAGATAAATATTAAGTGCTCTCTTAGTATTTTTCTTGTGTCTTCCTAATCTCATGTGAAAATTATTTTATAAAAATCAAGTGAAAGAAAAAAGAATAACTTTTTTTTTTATAAAATAATTTTCACATAAGATCAGGGGATACGAGAAAAACACAAAGAGATCACAAAGAGAGCCCCTAGCATTCAAAAAAAAAAAAAAAAAAAACTCTTAGAAAATTAAATGCAATATGCTTTTTTGGTGTTCCATAAATCAAGGGGACACCAAGAGAACCAAAAATGCTTCTTTTTTAACATTATTTTAGTATAAAAAAGCTTTCATTAATTTCCTCTCTTTCCTTTTTCTTTTCCTAGCATCAAATTGCATGTGTTTGATTTTTTTTTTTAAGAAATCTTTCAAGATAAAGTTGAAAGCCTGATGCATAGAAAAGAGTGCAAACCCTATTAATACAAGTAATAAATTTTCGATAAATAAGGGATCAATCTATAGGGATCAACCCTATTATTTTATTATAGGGCAAAAAGTAAATTGATTGGCTTGTTGTTTTTCCTTTAAAAAATTGAGCAATGGATCGAATAGAAGGTAAACTAAAATTAAATTACTTTCTAAATTAAATAAATTGAAGTTTGAGAAAATTAATGGAAAACCCTAAAGCACTTTTAAGGATTCACTTAATATTCTATTATGTATTCTTAAGACATATATATATTTTTTTTTAACTCAGCTACGTATAAAATCAATTATCATAATTGAAAGATAGAACAATAAAGTACTAATTAATAAAATAAAGTAAATTGAACATGTGTTGATTACAAATTTAGGGCCCTAAGATATGGGCGATTAAGTCCTTTACTTTTTTTGACTTATTATTATTATTATTATTATATGGTATTTATGAGATAATGAATGTCCTGAACTGAAGACAAACTTATATAAAAAATAATAAATAAATAAAAACTTTATATATATATAAAAAATAAAAAAAAAAAAAAAAGCCTAAATTGAAAGCAAACTTATAAGAAGAAATATTGTTTTTTGTTTTTTGTTTTTGTTTTTTTTTTTTTAATTTTTAAAAAGGCAATATTTATATAAGATAAGGAAATAATTCAAAATTTAAGCGTAATCATAAGAACTTGTCTCACCCATTGATCCTCATCAACTTTTTTTTTTTTTTTTTTTTTTTTTTTTTTTTTGAAATAAAGCCGCGGATTCTCACACGTTTTCATAGTAACGACTTCTCAAATTTTTCAACCCCACTTGTCCATCTAAATCTGAAGTGCAAAAATACCATTGAGTGACGTACGTCGGTACGTGGTTCAGTGGTGGAGGATCCTAAGTCCTAACTACCCCCTCCAAAGTATTCCCCAGTGTCCAGTCATGAACCACGTAAGACGACAGGCTAATGCAGCTGTACGTGAGCTGTCCATAGGTTTGGCTAAAATTAGCTTTAATTATCTCAGTCTGAGGATAAGGTGTGGCGAGAGGAATTTCCATCTTGTATAGTTGTATGCATGAGATTGTTTCGGCTAAGCAAATGCTCCTTTGATTAATGGAATGTTGATCACTATTATAAAAATAAAAAATAAAAAAGTGACGTAAACTTTAAGCAAAACTAAGAGCAAAAGATTTAGACGAAAAAAAAAACATTAATTTATTAGACTTTTGGACAAAAATGTTCTATTTTGGGCTATGTTTTCTTTATTATTGTCAGACAAATTCAACATAAATAATTGTCATATTAACATGTTCGACTTATCAATACCCCTTTTTTTTTTTTCGGTGATTAAAAGCTTTACAAACGAAATAATTGACCTAGTAAGAGATAACAAGATCATAAAGGAGATCTATAAATTCACAATGTCCAAAACATTACTGAATAAAAGGGGAGTTCATAGTTCTCATATGTAGAGCTCTAATCCCATTCCTAACCACCAATATTCTTGAGATGATACTAATGTAGTGTTGATTAAATAATTAAATTTATCTCTTCTTTTTAGCTTAAGCTTTTAAAACAACCGATGATTTAACAACTAAAATCATGATTCGATCATATTCAACCATACAAAAACAAGCTTTTAACTTTAAATTTTTGACACACAAAAGACATGTCCATGCGTTTTCCCAATAAAATGTGATTAAGAGTAGTGTTAGAAATACTTTTTTAGTCACCAATGTGTAGCTCAATTTGGTGAAAGGAATATGTAAATTTTTAGACCACGCTTCATGAAGCGAAGATTATTAAATTAAATCCCCTTCCTCCCCCCCCCCCCTTGTGTGAACATGTCAAAAGAAAAAAAAACATTTTTATTTCAAATTTATTTCATAACATCTGAAAATTAATTAAGACTATCACAAAAATATTGCAAATAGCATTACTCATAATATATATATATATATAT
>NC_081548.1:4715209-4716522 GCF_901000735.1 Corylus avellana | reverse complement strand
AAAAATTTTACTTTTCAAAATAAAAACATTAACAAACAATCTAAAACACAAGCTACATTCTTAAAAATGGATCCGGCTTACATGCTGTTATTTTAGTTTAATCAACGATCAAGATTAAATTTTAAAGCTGACTTACTTTTAGAAGCATTTAATAGGAGAGAGAAAATATATAGAAATTTTGATAAATTCAATCTTGACCGTTGATTAAACTACAGCATACATGCTGTTATCAAAATAACAGCATGTAAGCCAAATCCCTTAAAAATACAAAAACAATTTTCTGTTTTATGTTACAATATTAATAGAGAAATGATTGTGTCAATATTTTTTTTTTTTTTCATCTCATCTTATAAATCAACCATTAAATTTGTGAACTTATATGAACCCTAAATAAGTCAATGGTGGACCTTACAAATTTAATAGTTGATCTATTAAATTTGTAAGAGAATATAGAGGAAATATGAGTAAATTATTGACACCAATCATTTCTTTATATAAAATATTGTTGCCTCCATCAACTAAGAAAAGCCAAATTTGTTATTGGAAATAATTTTCAAATTCTATTTTTCAGAATTCAATCTCCATTTGTACTTCGTTGGAAATTGCTGGCTGAGAAATTGTATTGTAAATAGAAGAAGATCGAAATATAAAAGGGTGAATAGGTCTCAGGCAATGAAATCAACGAGCTTAATCACCGACTCGTTGATGTGGTGGCAAAGGCTAGATAATTAGGAAGCTTGAACCTAAACTCAACTTTGGCACAACTTAAACTCAACTTTGGCCAAACTTTTCTCTTAAGTTTAAACAAAAAACTGTTGTGGAGGAGAGAGAAAGCCTTAAACTAGAGAGAGAAAGAGAAATTTTATCTAAAAATTGGACCAAAGTTGAGTTTGAGTTGTACCTGTATCACATCTCAAAATTAAATACCTGCCTTAATTAATTAACTAATCAATGACTAGTTGATATGATCGGCTGGTGTAGGGTACAAAGTTTGACTGTAAAAAAAAAAAAAATAAGATTGCGAAGCCTGAATCACTACTATCACGACAAACTTCATTAATAATTAGATTATGACATTATGTGATGCCATAAAAAGTTATTGTTTTCCAGCTGCCATCACGAAAGTCATCTAACTTATTCTAGAAGCACTTTTTAATGTTGATTTCTTACTATTTCTTATCAAGGATTTGAATAATACCCTTTCGCTCGGCTCTATAAATACCACTGATAATCTTCGTAATCCCGTCACCCCTGCCCTCCCATCTCTCTCTCTCTCTCTCTCTCTCTCTCTCTCTCTCTCTCCCCCTCTCTCT
>NC_081548.1:4614812-4715109 GCF_901000735.1 Corylus avellana | reverse complement strand
ATTGTAAGTTTACAAAATAAATAAATACAAGAGAATGACATCAAAGACATTTTCAACATTAAAACTACCTCCCACTCTGTTCTCTCTGGACTCGTTGCCCAAAAATTAGGAATAGGATCCTCTTTAGTTTAGTTGAATTAGATAATATTCAGTTAATTATATTTTAGGGGTATTTTTGTCTTTTCAATTTTTAAGGGGACAAAAATATCCATTCAATATAATTAACTGGATATTATCTAGTTCAAATGAACTTGAGAGATACTAATTCCAAAAATTGCCTTACAATATCTTTTTCGTTACTATTTATTTATTTATTTTTTACCCTTACGATTTTGGGGCAACTCTTATTTATCAAACATCTAGGCTCTAGCCACTCCGACATATCAAAGGCAGAATGCCCATATAGTCCAGGCCTCAGCTCACTCTTATTAGATGGGGAAATTGGGCTATTCTATTGGATCTGGTTAGTTACCTTGGGGCCTTTCTTTCACGAAGAACTGGCTAATTCTCTCGAACTTGGACTCTCCCTGCTGGACTGAAGCCTTTCTTCTCAATCTTATTGCCATGAGGCCGATGACCCATCAAAGGTGGCGTGTCCTTTGTTGGGGGAGACCTTACTTTCTCCAATTTGTTTGACCCAACAAACAAGAGGTTTTTTTTTTTTTTTGTTAAAAAAACAAAAAAAAAAAAAAAACTTTGTGATTAAAATAGTGATCATATCACTAATAAGTAATAATTAATTAATATTTTTGAAGATCAAAATATCATGGACGTCCAATAAATAAATTCAGCGTCCATACATATCTCTAGCATACACTCAGTTTATTTATTGGGCGCTGAATTAAATTTTGAGCGTTGGCTAAAAGATCTTACTACTCAAAATTTAATTATTCAATGAAATTTGTTTCCTTGTTAACTATGTCTAAAAAACTCTAAACAGATAAATATCACAATTTTATGCGGAATTAACGGATATTTATCAAAGCAAACAATTACCGAAATATGAACAATCACACACAAAGATTTTGATGACAAAGATGAAACCTTTTAGAAAACATTCTAAAAGTAAAACCTCTCCGGGGCAGCCAAACCCAGGAAATCACTATCAAAAGATTATCCAGAGATTACAGACACTAGGAACACTTACAACCATTTGCAAGACCTTGACTCTGTAAGATCGACAAGCTTCCAACTTGTCTCATCGCTCACAATCTTCTTTAACGTGATTCTCCTTTATCGGACCCTTCCGATATACTTCAATTAAGCACACAATCAATACTAACAAAAATCCTCTAAGAGGAATCAATTTGGCTCACAACAAAATAATCACTCAAGCACAGCCTCACAAGAACTCTCTGAGGGTGAAAATTCGTGCCTCTTTCTTCAATAATGATGTATATATACCCCCGACAAAACCCTAGACCTAACCCACTTAAAATCACGTTTTTGGGCCTAAAACTTACGGGGTGTCCGGACATGTTAATGGGCTGTCCGGACACGGCTTTGCGGAGCAAAATTTGAGTTTCTGAAAATGAGGTCCGGACCCAGGGAAGGCATGTCCGGACCCAGGGAAGGCATGTCCAGACATGGGTGAAACAGCATTCTGGAAATACTGTCCAGTCTTGATCAACAGCTCCGACTATTGGGCGTTTGTGGTCCGATTGAGCTGAAATTTTGCAAGGATGTTCCTAACATATGAATCTACATTATGAACGGTGGAGATTGGATTCTGAGCATTCTATATCAGTGTTTGAGCCCATGAACAGTAGCCTCTGCATTTTAGAACTGAATTAAGCCAATACAAGAACTAACAATGTCTCTATTGCATGTATGATTTAGGATACATACATAATTCGCAGCTTAATTTGTAAATGGTTATGCATCACATAAAAATGAATAAATTAGAAGTTATAATTGTTCTTTTAGAAGATGGAAACAACATACATTCATGGATGCACTGGAAAAACAAAAAAGATCAGCAACATTTTATTCTTTCAAATAAGTATACTGCATGTGTGTAGCAATTAATTCCAGGATTTATACAAAAGAATTCCAAAATGAAATGGAAAGCTCAATCGGATAGCTCAATCGGCTGTGAACCACGCTTCATGAAGTGGAGGTTACTAGTTCGAATCCCCCCTCCCCCTTCCTTTGTGTAGACATGTCAAAAAAAAACACAAGAAATGGAAAGAAAGGCTGGCAAGTGTTTTTGTTGCCATTATTCTTACATATATGCACCAATTAAAATAGTAATTAATACGTTAATTAGAGGTTTTGAATTAATTTTTATTTATTTTTTATTTTTTATATTTATGTTGGTGCCCATGTTAAACCAGCTTTATTTCCTCTCTATGGCACGTCATGAGGAATCATTAATACTCTAGCATATGCACCTAAGGGATGGCCGGATTTGGCGCCGAGGGGTTGACGAGAACCCTCTATATAGAGACTAGCAAATGAGCCATATTGTGACTAACAAAGGCCCTTTGGCCTAGTGTTGAAACGGGGGTGTGAGTGCCTGGATGGGTTGCGGATGGAGGGACAAGACTCTTCTGCAATGAGCCTAACAAATGAGCCATATTGTGACCCATGTAGGCCTTTTGGCCAATTGTTGAAGCTGGTATATAGGTGCCTGGATTGGGTGTAGATGGAGCCACAAGACCCCTTTGCAGTGATCCCATCAGTTAAGTGAAATTGTGACCTGCAAATGCTCTTGAATTGATTGTCAAAGCAGAGTGAGTGACCGGATTAGGAGCAGATATAGGCACAGGGCCCCTTTGCAATGATCCCATCAAAGGAGCGAATTTATGACCTGCTAATGCTCTTGAACTGATTGTTGAAGCAGAGTCAGTGACTGGATTAGGCTCAGATGGAGGCATATAACCCCTTTACAGTGATCCCATCAAAGGAGCAAAATTGTGACTTGCAAAGGCCCTTGAACTGATTGTCGAAGTGGACTCCGTGACTGGATTAGGCTCAGATGGAGACACAGGACCCTTTTGCAGTGACCCTAGCAAAAGGTTTTTGTTCATCAATTTTTGTTCTTCTTGTTGTAATATTTGTTACAAACATTTATTTTTCAGTCATTTGAAAATGTTTTTTCATTTGATGATATATTCACAAGTTTTTATGATAAATAAAAATCATCTTTAACCATTTTGGTTTATAACCGTTTGTATTTATTACTTGGTTATGAGATATAACTTTTATGACCGTTTGTATTCATTATTTGGTTATGAGATATAATTTTTATGACCGTTTGTATTTATTACTTGGTTATGAGTTATTATATAAAAATTAGTTTTAATTGATTTTTACCATTTTGACCGTTAGTCTTTAACAAGTTTTATTGTAGTTTGACCATTTGATTATTAACAAATGTTTTATTGTTTTTTGGTATTATGACCATTTGATCATTAATTATATAAAGAAAGAAAACATCCCCAATCCCATGATATAGTTGCAACAAGAAAGAAAAAAAGGCAAACTCATTTTTTTTATAAAAGAGTTTTGTCATATTTTAGAAGACCGATTTGCATAGAATTCTATTCTATTCAATTTTTATTTTCTCTTTCCGGTTTTTTATTAAGAAGATCAAAGGGTTGTTCTACTAATTTTCGTTATTGGAAGTACGTCCTTAACGAAGGTAGACGCTATAGTCTAATCCTGGAGGTTGCGTGTCAAAGGATCCGATCGCACCGAGTTATAAACTCTGGGAGGCACGAATCAACCTTGAAGGACAACGCTCTTTCGTGATTCTATAGCATTGTGAGATCTTTCCATACTCTACTTTTCTTCTCTTGTATTTTATTTATTTTATTGTTTAATTTTCATATTGTAATAATTTTATATCAATGAGAATTTGTGCACCATCCAAAATTATTTCCAACAATCTTAAAGGTTGACTCGTGATGGTTGCACAAATATTTTGATTAGTATCATAACAATGGTATTTAAACTTATGAAAATGCAAATGCTATAAGAGTTTGCGGTATGCAATTCACATATGAGAAAGATGAAATCAAATATTTGAGTGGAAAGATTTTGTATTCATTTGTTAGAAAAAGAATTTAATTTCTTGTGTAGTTGTTGAAAATGAAAATATTTTGATTGTAAGAGTTTTCAATTATTTGAACTCAATTTATTGATTGTCAAATAATCTTTTATTGTTGGGTTACTATTCTTACAATAAAAAAAGTTAAGCCTTTTTATGGATTTTTTAGAACTTAGCATTTTTTTGTTATGTTGTGTTAAGCTTGGCTGGAAAACATCCATATAAATTAATAATAATAACTGTGAGTGATTACTCATTTTTGTGATGGAGAAAATACATAGGTATTGCTAATTGTGTGCAGAGAATACCACTTTTCTAAAGATTTTTGCAGGTAAGCACATAGTAAAAGGAAGAGATGTGATGCGCGTATTGAGTCGATTGGTTCTCACGACACCTAGTTGGTATGTGGTGATGACAATCTATTTTGGAAGATCTTGGAGTAAAGTTGTTGGCTCTGCTGTGAGTTTTAAACTCTAATTCATAGGTCTTATTTTTAAGGCATAATATACATTTCATTTATTAAAATGAAAAAAAAAAAAAAAAAATAGAAGTTATGGTGGTACTCCTTGATTGAATTAAAGCTGGTGCCAAGTTTTATAATTACATGAATTTTGTATATGATAAGCGGTGGCTTCTATTGATTCATCTATTTCAAAAAAGAAATAGTATCTAGCATTTATGTTAGCTATGACATGCTAGATTAGCATAACCACTTTAAGTTATTTGGTAATTCCTCATATATATCATTGAGCTTTCAAATTTCTCTGACATGATGGTTCAGAATAAAATATATGTGATTATTGAGGTTCATTTGATACATGATAAATTTATCATATCATAAGAATGATATCATTGGCGTATTTATTAAAATGAGCCAATAATAGTTGATTATTATTTGATTGGGCTTGATACTTTGCATATTTATTGGGGCTTTAGTTAAAAAGATTTTATTTTTAAAATCTTGATAGAACTTGAAATATGTAATCCCTATATATATAATATATAAGGATCATGTTGAAAAATCACAAGTGGTGATTAGTATTTTTAAAACATCTTTAGAACTGTCAATTGACAGAAAATAAAGAAGAGTAAATGATAGATCATACTTATAGAAAAATTGGCTCATAGAAGTTATTTCTTAAAGTTCTTGTGAGCTATTAATAGAATTTTATTTTCTTGTGATTACTTGATTTATTTCATTTGGTATGATAAATTTGTACATGTAAATCTTGGCGACACTAAGAAAATGAAAAGAACTGATGAATGCTATGATTGTCAATTTTTGGGCTATTCACCAAAGTGTGGGGGGAAGCCTTTATTTTGTTTGTCATATTCATAAGCATTGTTTGAAATACCTCGAAGTGTGTGGCTATTTGACAAATGTTATGTTACTTAAAACCTAAAATGAGGAAGCTTAGTTTTTAAAACCTATGATTGTGATTTTATTAGTTTTACATGTAATAGTTCATGCTATAGATTCCCTACTATCAAGAGTGATATTTTAGATTACAATAATATTATTGAATTTAAAAAAGGTTATTATCTTTGATCATGTGTTCCTTTGAAAAATAAGGAAAAAATTATTTCATGATTTTTTGGTGCTTCTAATAAAATTGTTGATGATGTGTAAGAATTGAGAAGAAGCAAGCGAGTTAGAACGAAAGGAATCTCGGTATGGATTTTATTGCTTATATTGTTGATGATGATCCAATATGTTATGGTGAAGCAATTAAATCTATTTTTGATGCATTTTATTTATTTTTAATTTAATTGGTTAGAAGCTATAAATAATTGAAATCAATTATGTCTAATCATGCTTGGGAACTCATTGAGTTACCTCCTAAGACCAAATCAATTTGTTATAAATAGGTGGTTAAGAATAAGCTTAAACTAGATGATACAATAGATAAGCACATGGTAGACTTGGTAGCTAAAAACTACAAGTAAATGTATATGTTGATTATTTGATACTTATTTTCCAATTACTAAAATTGTATCTTTTGGAATGTTATTTGCCATTGCTTATATTTATAAATTTGTTGTACATCAAATGGATGTCAAAGTTATTTTTCTAAATGATGAAGAGATTTATATGGAGCAGCCCGAGGGACTAGTAATCCCCGGTCAAGAACATTTGTGCAAACTAGTGAAATCCTTGTATGGATTAAAGCAAACTCCTAAACAATTATATGAATAGTTTGACAAGGTGATGTTGTCTATTGCATATTTGATTAATGGTGCAAGTAAATACATAACAAATTTTACAATAATGAATGTGTCATTATTTATTTTTTAATATATTGATGACTTGATTATTTTGAACTAACATTGATATTGTGCATAAAGTTAAATTATTTCTTCCATCTAATTTTGATATGTAAGACATAGGTAAAGCTAATGTCAAATTGGACATTAAAGTTATTAGGGATAATGATTGCATTATTTTATCTCATACATATAATGTTGATAAGATGCTTAAAAGATTTTGAGCACTTTTATTATCCACCTATGTCTACGCCATATGATTCAAAAATACACTTGGTTAAGAATCATGGTGATGGTGTTTTTGTAAGAAAAATATGCACAAATCATTGGTAGCTTGATGTTTTGACAAACTGTATATGTCTCGGTGTTACATATATTGTTAGTAAATTGAGTAGATATGCTCATAATCATGGTATTGAGCCATTGTGATGCGATCTCTAAATTGTTGAAATTTTCAAAGGCACAATTAATTTTGGTTTGTCTTATTGTGATTATCCTGCTATATTGAAAGGAATGCAACTATATTATTGATTCAGATGAGCAAAGCCTACAAATGGCTATTATGTGTTTACTCTGATTGGAGGAGCTATCTCTTGAAAGTTTTCAAAAAGACTTGCATAGCAAGGTTTACTATGGAGTCAAAGTTAATTGCCTTGGAGAAGGCATGAACTGAAGATGAATGGCTAAAGAATCTATTGGTTAATTTATTTAATTTGCCTTTATATGCTAACATAGCTGGATCTATGTGTTTATTGTGATTGTCAGGCTGCCAAAGCTCGAGTAAAGAATTTATAATGAGAAAGTGCACAATATTGTGAGGCAGCTTATTGAAACCGGTATATGTCCATGGACTTTGTGAGGTCATAAAAGAATTCTGCAGATTCTTTGACCATGCCACTAGCAAGAAGGCTAGTGAGAGAAGCATCGAGGGGGATAGGACTAATACCCAAATCATGACACTGTGATTGATACCTAACCTCTATGATTGGAGATCCCATGAATGAGGTTTAATGGGAAACGAAGTCACAAGTGAAATGAGGTATGGTACTGTCAATTTATGTTTATTAACTATCTTGTTAGGAAGATTAGTGATGAGTCCATCCCTATGGTGTAAGACAGTACAAGATGCAGAGTGATTAAGGATGAGCTTAAAGCTCTTAATGGATTCATAGTTCTTACTTGTTGGGATGGGGTGTTCCCTGCACACACTCTTAATGGATACCACCTATATGAGTGTGGAGGTGTCATCTCCTATAGACTTGGGTAGGTCTCTAGAGCACTCATGAAAGCCATTTTATGGTGTAATAACAAAAGATGCAGAGTGAGTAAGGATGAGTTTAAAACTCTTAATGGGTCCATAGTCCATACTTGTTGGGATGAGATGTTCTCTGCACACATTCTTGATGGACGCCACCTATGTGAGTGTGGAGGTGGTGCCGCCTCTTATGAGACTTTGGCAAGTCTCTAGAGCACTCATGAAGCCCAGAGACGCATGGCCTGTATAAGGCGCCAACCCGCTATAGAACAACCCAATTTTCTTTATTTGATTTAATTTAACTTTTTGTTTATTTGATTTGATTTAATTTTTTGTTTTTGGAGAAAGTTATGTGGATGATAAGTTTGTTTAATTTGTGAATTTTTTAAAAGAGTTTAACTCTACCACGATTCATTAAGTTCATATTTATTTATCCTAGGTGTGATTAAAACTTTCGGGTACCACATCGATGCATGCTTTTAATCTCATTTTATTCTAATGTTTGTAACATATGCAGGATTGTTGTAATATTTGTTACAAACATTTATTTTTCAGTCATTTGAAAATGTTTTTTCATTTGATGATATATTCACAAGTTTTTATGATAAATAAAAATCATCTTTAACCATTTTGGTTTATAACCGTTTGTATTTATTACTTGGTTATGAGATATAACTTTTATGACCGTTTGTATTTATTATTTGGTTATGAGATATAATTTTTATGACCGTTTGTATTTATTACTTGGTTATGAGTTATTATATAAAAATTAGTTTTAATTTGTTGAAAATAAGATAAGCGTTCACAAAAGGCACGCCTCTACGTGTACAAAACCAAGTGACACAACACTTGGCTTGTAAGTAGGAAACTGACATTGTCAGTTATTCTAAAAAGATAAAACTGATATCTTCATTTTAAATGAGTGATAGTATAAATAATCTCCTATAGAATACTTTGAGAGACGAACGTATGAAAAGGAAAAACAGAAAACAACTCTCTCTCTCTCTCTCTCAATATAGTTTCATTGGTGGTGCTCTTAGACTGTGGATTCTGTGAATACTACTCCAGTATTTCTAGTAGTGTATTCCATCACTGGGAAAATGAAGAAATTCATTGAAGAATTTGATTGCAGTGCAAATAAGGTACTCATTCCACTGTGCATATTAATTTTATAACATTGGTATCAGAGCCAGGTTTTGTGTTTCTCATTGTATATATGCCTTTGTATACATGAGAAATTGCAATGAAACCAAGTCTCTGATTAATATGCCATTTTCATTAATATATGGCCTTTAATGGCAAATTTCAAAAATGAATGAATTAGACTACCAAATTTATACATGTTGTAGAGAACATTCATATGAATATGCCCACAAAATTTGGTGATGATTGGAAATGTATATTGAGAGATATAACATTCTTAGTTGAAGAACATGAAAGTTTGTTTTTATTTTTCTGATAATTGTTTATCATCAACTGCGTTAATTTTTCATATGGTTAGATTATACTTGTCATAAGGTTTAATTTGACATATGGAATGCGAAAAACGGACCTATAATGAGGGAGATCTGAAGGATTTAAGTTTAAGGGCGAGTCTGGAAATAGGGCGACAGTCCGATGTTCAGAGATAGAAGAAGGCCTGGTTCAAATAACCGTTTATATATTTGAACTGTTGCACCTTCTCAAGAATCTGCTTTGGCCTAATGGTCAAGCGGTGCTTCTATAATTACCGTGGCCCTGTTTCGATTCCCCTGCAGAATTTTTGGTAAATTTCTTTTTACTGAAATCATGCAGTCCACGTATGCCTTTAGTAAAAAGATGAAGGCAAGTGGGTTTGAACCCTTGCCGTGTGGAAATAGTAGCAAACACTATAACCACTGGGCTACTAGAATCCTTTAGTAATGGAGTTCCATTTGTTATTTATAATAGAATAATACATTTGCATAAATGAATGAAAATTCATTTGTTGAAGAGATTGCATGTTAAATATTTTTCTTTGTACAGTCTGTTTAATATTGGCATGTATGTAAAATTGTTAGGGGTTGTAGTAATTTTTATGGATTTATTTTTTATATAAGGA
Organism: Corylus avellana; assembly: GCF_901000735.1. NCBI lineage: Eukaryota > Viridiplantae > Streptophyta > Magnoliopsida > Fagales > Betulaceae > Corylus > Corylus avellana. The sequence goes on along the minus strand of NC_081548.1, from coordinate 4,705,455 downwards.
TTGTATATCAAAATCCATAATTATTTCTTTGGAGAAATTTAACGCATGCTTATTCTTTTAAAATTTGTTGAGATAATTTTTTAAGAGCATGTGTAGCCCCTAAAATGATGACATTGAATTTATTCTTGGCATGATATTTATGTTTGTTGCCTAGAATTAATTTAATAGTGGGAGTTATGGTTGAGTTAAATTTATTTTTTCTCCCATACATAATTTTGTGCGAAAATTAAGTTAAATATTAATATTTATGACACTTGTGGCACGGGAGATGATTATGAAGCTTAGCGATTTTTCGATCTCGCGACGTGTTAATAATTATTTTATTTAACTTAGATTATCGCTACAAATTTTTTATGTGTGTATAATATCCCTTTGCGCAATTTCTTTGTAGTAATATGGCTTCAAAAAGTATTGTTGCTGATTTGAATAAAGGGGAAAAATTGGATGAGGAAAATTATGACATATGGCATCGAAAGATTCGATATGTTTTAAATGAACAAGAGGTCTTGGAGACCTTGTCCCATTCACTGACTGAGCCAATGCAAGGGGATACCGAACAAAACATAAGAGATTTTGCTGCTTTTGAAAATTGGCGCAAAAAGGATCAATCTGCGCGCTTTACTATGTTAAGCAGCATGCACAATGATCTAATTGGTGAGTTCGAGGTATATCCAACAGCTTAAGATATGTGGGAAGCACTGAAGATAAAGTTTGGTGGCACTTCTGCCATTAGACTGCGCAGATTGACCATGAGATTTGACTCCTACAAGATGCGCACAGATCATATAATGAAGCTGCATCTTAGGGTGATGTCATCCATGATCCGCAAGCTCAAAGCAGCTGGAAACCAACTTACTGATGAGAAACAGGTCCAAGCGGTGATTCGTTCACTACCAAGCTCTTGGGAAGCTATGAGCCAAAATCTGACGCACAATGAGAACATTAAAACTTTTGATGATGTTTCGCGTCATTTGGAACTTGAAGCTGAGCGCCTAGAGGCTGCTAAGCCCAACAGTTTTGCATATTTGGCTGAGTCAAGTTCGCGTAGGGCATATAGGCCTAAGCGCAAGAACAATGACAAACATGGAGCTACTGGACTAGGGCCCAAGAAGGCAAAGACTTACAAGCGCAAGAGAGGTAACACGCTGGTCAAAAAGACAAGTCTAAGCTGCTTTGCTTTAACTGCGGAAAGGAAGGCCACTTCACTCGTGAGTGCACTGAGCCGAAGAAGGTACTCTCTGACTTTTCTCACTATGTTTATGTATCTAGCCATGTTTTGGTTGCTCATTCCTCTCCTATGTGGACTGTAGATTCGGCAGCAACGAACATGTAGCTCGAGATCGGGTCGGATTTGTGGAGTACCGTCGAATTCCTGTTGGGAGTCGAGATATAAAAGTAGGGAATGGAGCTCGCATGGAGGTACTTGGTATTGGTACCTACAAGCTGGACTTGCGAGGTGGACGCACTCTATTACTCCATGATGTGTTATACGCTCCCGAGATTCGACGAAACTTGCTTTCTGTAGTTACGTTGCTTAAATTTGGTTTTCGGTTTGTATTTGATAATGGTGTTTACATATATTTGGGAACAACATATTATGGATGTGGTTTTATTTCAGATGGTTTTTTAATATTGGATTTGGATTATTCTAGTTATGATAAATCATTTGCTTTATTGACTTCTTCTGATAATGTTGATTCAATTAAATGGCATGCTAGGCTTGGCCATATTGGATAAGAAAGGATGACTAGATTAGCTAGAGAAAACCTATTAGGCAATCTTGCTAAAGTGTCCTTGTCCACATGTGAACATTGTCTTATGGGAAAGTCAATTAGAAAACCGTTTGGAAAAGCCACTAGGGCATCTTTTCCATTGCAATTAATCCATTCAGACATCTGTGGCCCAATGAATGTAAGGGCAAGACATGGTGGGTTTTATTTCATCACATTTATAGATGATTTTTCGCGATACGGTCATGTTTATTTGATTTCCCATAAATCTGAAGCATTGGATTGTTTTAGACGATATATGAATATGGTTGAGAATCAATTAGACAAGAGTGTTAAAACTCTAAGAACTGATCGTGGACGTGAATATCTTTCTGAGCAATTTAGAAGGCTTTGTGATGAAAAGGGAATCAAAAGGCAACTTACGATGCCAAGTACGCGGCAGCAAAATGGCGTGGCGGAAAGGAGAAATCAAACTCTACTAGAGATGATTAGATCAATGATGGCGCAAGCAAACTTACCAATATCATATTGGGGGGATGCACTTTTGATTGCTGCCTACATTCTTAACCGTGTGCCCTCCAAATTAGTACCTTCTACTCCTTATGAGTTATGGACTGGCAAGAAACCCAATTTGAGTTACTTGCGGCCATGGGGCTCAGCGGGATTTGTTCATGACACTTCTCATAAGTATGGGAAATTAGGCCCTAGAGGAAAAGAATGTATCTTTTTAAGATATTCAGAGCATTCCAAGGGCTACGTGTTGATAGGAGAACAAACCAAAGGAAGGGTGACTGAGATAGAGTCACGAGATGTGGATTTCATCGAAGATGAGTTTCCAACCAGAGGTGAAGTTGAAAGAAATTTAGAGCTTTATGAGGCTTTGGATCAAGAGGAAGGCGCTCTAAGTGGCCTAGTTGAGAATGAAGAAGAAATTCCTCAAACTCCTATGGATAGTGGGAGCGACTTGCCGCCTAGTGGGAGCATACCGCTAGTGGAGGATTCTCAACAACCTCAACCGCGTAGGAGCAAACGTGGAAATCTTCCCCGTCGTTGTTTCGAGATTGAAGGGGAAGCTTTCATGATTGGTCCGCATGATGATGATGAGCCTAGGACAGTTCAAGAGGCTCTCTCATCTTCTGCAAAAGATGAATGGATTAAAGCAATGAATGATGAGATCGAGTCAATGAAGACTAACCAGGTCTGGGATTTGGTGAACCTACCGCCAAGGCGAAAGACTATTGGGAACAAATGGGTTCTTAAGGTCAAACGCAAGGCGAACGGTTCAATAGAAAGGTACAAAGCTCGTCTTGTGGCAAAAGGTTATACCCAACAAGAGGGTATAGATTATGAGGAAACCTTTTCACCAGTAGTAAGGTTTGCCTCAATTCGTCTGATTCTGGCCATAGTTGCTTCTATGAATTTGAAACTCTATCAAATGGACGTTAAAACAACTTTTCTCAATGGAGAACTAGATGAGGAGATCTATATGGATCAACCAATTGGTTTAATGGCCGATGGACAAGAGCGCAAAGTATGCAAGCTAAAACGGTCCATCTATGGCCTGAAGCAATCATCTAGACAGTGGTATCTAAGATTCCATCGAGCTATTCTTTTGAATGGGTTTACGATGACCGAAGAAGACCATTGTGTTTATGTCAAACGGTCCAAGGGGAGTATCATCATTTTGTCATTGTATGTTGATGATATCTTGTTGGCTGGAAATGATAAGGATATGATAGTCGCCACTAAAGGGTGGCTGTCCTCCAACTTTGAGATGAAGGACATGGGTGAGGCAGACTACATTCTTGGAGTTAAGATTTTCAGGGATCGATCAAAGAAACTTCTAGGTTTGTCGCAACAAACCTATATAAAGAAGGTTCTTGAATGCTTTCAGATGTATGATTGTAAACCCATTGACAATCCTATTGCTAAAGGTGAAAACTTGTGCCAAGAGATGTGTCCTAAGACTCAAGATGAGAAAGAAAAGATGACCTGTGTTCCTTATGCTAATGCCATAGGTAGCCTGATGTGTGCTATGATGTGTTCTCGGCCGGACATATGCTATGCAGTTGGCCTGGTTAGTAGATTCCAATCTAACCCCGGACAGATCCACTGGAAAGCAGTCAAGAGGATATTAAGATATCTCAAAGGAACCGCAGATTATGTACTTTGCTATCAGGGTTCGAATTTGCGTCTTGTCGGATATAGTGACGCCGACTGGGGTAGTGACCTAGACGAGCGCAAATCGACATCTGGATATGCTTTCTTGTTTGATAATGGTGCCATTACTTGGAGTAGCAAGAAACAACCCTGCATAGCGTTATCGACTATGGAGGCCGAGTATGTAGCTTGTTCTGCAGCGGTTCAAGAAGCTGTTTGGTGGAGGAGATTCCTTAAGCATCTTGAGATTGTCGCGGATGCTTCAAATCCTGTGACAATTCATTGTGATAGTACAACAGCTCTTGCTTATGCTAAGGACCCCAAGTATCATAGGAAAACCAAACATATCGACATAAGATATCACTACATTAGAGACATGGTTGCGTAAAAAGAGGTGGTCCTGAAACACATTTCTACTGGTCAAATGATTGCAGATCCCTTGACAAAGCCTATCGCTAGAGATGCTTTTTAGACTCATGTTAGGAGTTTGGGACTGTGTAGAATGTAATCATTTGTTATTCAGTTGACGATTGTTGTACTCTTTTGGGATATTTATTTATTAATGCATATGATGTTATTCATTATTTGTTTTTTGAATTATCATATGACATATTGTTTAATACAGACACTTATCAAATGATTGGTTCCATGGTATGAAAGGTATGTCAATAGGTTTAGATTGGCTCACTCACATGAGCAATCGCCTCTGGCGCTTGGGTAGCGAGTTGAGACGAGACATTGTGCCCTTTGATACTTGTGTAGCAAGTAAAGGTAGTTGACACAAACAAATGTTGCCTTAGTTGGTGCTAAGATGAGGTCTATAGTGTTGTTTAGACCATGCATGAATAACCCACAATTCATGTGACCTATAATTAGCCGGATGTGAGACCTTAATTTGGTGCCTAAGATGGTGAGCAAATGAGGGGCTCGGGTTAGGCGCTTGTGTAGCGACTAGACTAAGATCTGTACAGTTTATTGAGTTTATACATACAATTTTTTTTTTTAAGAGAACTTAACTGTAACATGTATTTCATACTACATGTGCTCATGCGACCAAATTGAGAAGGTGAGTAAATCAATCCCTATTTCCTCACCATGTGAGTTCCACAAGTCATTTTTCCATGACTATATATATTTTGTGCCCTTGTTGACTTTTTTGACTATGTCATAAGACGGAGGTCTTTATGTCTGCTACTCTAGTATGTTGCCTATGGCTATGATTGATGGAGTCTAAAGGGACATAACTAGGAAAGCGATTGGACCAAAGTTGAGTGGCATGAATGCGAAGGGAAGACTATTCAATAACATATTTCTGAGTGTATTCACTGTCAACAGGTTAAGGCGCTATATGATAATAGCGACATAATCGTGAATACATCATGGAATTTTATGGGTAGGTCAAACATTGTTCTGAGTTAACTCAAGAGGGATTAGAGATGTTTGATCTGATGTGTTCGAATGAGTCTAGGGCATAACAAGACATTTTTTTAGGGATGTTGCTATGCTGGTTTTTTTTTTTTTTTTTTTAATAAAGATTTGGTATAGTGCTCCCAACCTTCTTATGCAGGAGTACTCGGTGGTCGCACAGTCTATTTGCAAGTATGAATAATGAAAAATACATTGAGAGATGCATGACCGGGTCGTGCCCATTGTGTACGAGTGGGAGATGTTGAAAATAAGATAGGTGTTCACAAAAGGCACGCCTTTACGTGTACAAAACCAAGTGACACAACACTTGGCTTGTAAGTAGAAAACTGACATTGTCAGTTATTCTAAAAAGAAAAAACTGCTATCTTCATTTTAAATGAGTGATAGTATAAATACTCTCCTATAAAATAGTTTGAGAGACGAACATATGAAAAGAAAAAACAGAAAACAACTCTCTCTCTCTCAATATAGTTTCATTGGTGGTGCTCTTAGACTGTGGATTTTGTGAATACTACTCCAGTATTTCTGGTAGTGTATTCCATCACTGGGAAAAGGAAGAAATTCATTGAAGAATTTGATTGCAGTGCAAATAAGGTACTCATTCCGCTGTGCATATTAATTTTCTAACATAATTGATTATTACCGTTTTGACCGTTAGTCTTTAACAAGTTTTATTGTAGTTTGACCATTTGATTATTAGCAAATGTTTTATTGTTTTTTGGTATTATGACCATTTGGTCATTAATTATATAAAGAAAGAAAACATCCCCAATCCCATGATATAGTGAGTTTTGCAACAAGAAAGAAAAAAAGGCAAACCCATTTTTCTTTATAAAAGAGTTTTGTCATATTTTAGAAGACCGATTTGCATAGAATTCTATTATATTCAATTTCTATTTTCTCTTTCCGGTTTTTTATCAAGAAGATTAAAGGGTTGTTCTACTAGTCTTCGTTATTGGAAGTGCGTCCTTAACGAAGGTAAACGCTATAGTCTAATCCTGGAAGGTTGCGTGTCAAAGGATCCGATCGCACCGAGTTATAAACTCCGGGAGGCACGAATCAGCCTTTAAGGACAACGCTCTTGCGTGATTCTATAGCATTGTGAGATCTTTCCATACTCTACTTTTCTTCTCTTGTATTTTATTTATTTTATTGTTTAATTTTCATATTGTAATTATTTTATATCAATGAGAATTTGTGTACCATCCAAAATTATTTCCAACACTTCTCCATGCAAGCAAGCAGTGTATGAGTGCATGCTAATGAGAAAAAGCACTGTTGTGAGTGCAAGAAGCACATTTAGAAGCCTCATCTTCTTCTTTAAGCTAATTAGATGGGAATAAAAAGTTTGATGTAGAATCTGTGAAGGATATGGGGTATTTATATGCACCAACTTGTATGACTTCAATTAATTTCCACTTTTCTATATGTTGAAGTCGTTTTACTCTTGACCATTTACGCTGAAAGTAGAATGGGTCCGTCGCAAAGAAAGAAACTGGGTTTGATTTGAATCCTAAAGCTCACTTCTTTCACATGCATGAAAAAGAAGTCATTCAGTGCAATAAACGCACGGCATTGTTAATTAGTAGACTGGAAAGATATTTGATTAAATAATTAACCCTTTCTCATTGGCTTAATCATTTTAGATGACTTACGTACATATAATTTAACAGTATTTAATCAAAAGGAAGTTAAGGGACGATGGCCCAAGATTTCAAAGAGTTACATTTTCTAAAATTTTTAAATGTTAAGAAATAATCTCACATTGCTTGTAAACAAGACCTTTGGCATGTTTATAAAGAATGGACAACCCTCTCTTATTGAACCGGTTTTATGAAATGAGTTAAGCCAACGAATTTCTTCACTAAACATTGGTCTTAATGTCCATAAGTCCTATGTATAACCAAAAAAACCTATATATGCCATTTGATTCAACAATCAACTTGGAAATTCCTTTGCATATTCCCTGCAGCTGAAAACTATATACACTTTGCTTCCTTTCCGGGCATTTTGAATGGAAAAAAGAAATTGAAAGAGAACAAAAAGTCGGCTTAATTGACCCTTGTTTAAGCTAAACCTCATATCTTTAAAATGGATTTTCTAATTCAAATTCCACCTAGAAGTTCTGCCAAATATTGATCCCCTAGGAATGACTCCATTGATTTTTTTCATTTTCTTCATTAACCTAGGAGACCAGTGGTGTTTAGAGGTTGATGCTAGCGACTAAACCACATGGAATTTGTTTGTATTTAGAGTCTTTATCTGTTCGTGGAATGGTTTGTTTTATTTTATTTTATTGTCTTTGTTGTTCGATGCAGAATATGGAGTCCAAAACTAAATTATCTGCGACCATCACCAAACCCCACTTTAATTTGACGTGAAAATGTCATAATAATTTTAGGTTTTGCAACTTTTTAGACACTAGAGTTGCTGTTAATTATCTGGAGTCGTGTGAAATTAAGAAAGAAATACAAAGAACAAGCCTCCAACATATTTTTTGGCTGGAATTCTTAATCCTTAGTTTTGTTTATTCTCGAAAAAAGCTTTTCTCCACATGCTTTGGATGAAAACTCTGTTATTTGCAGGTGTAGTGATCTAATCCTGGGATTTGGCAGGTACGAGGCTGTTGAACCATGTTCTTGATCTCTGCTCCAAGCAAAACATGTTTGAGGTTTACTTGCATGTGCAGACAAACAATGAGGATGCCATAAACTTTTACAAGAAATTCGGGTTTGAAATCACGGACACCATAGAGAACTACTACACAAACATTTCCCCACCCGACTGCTATGTTCTTACATAGTATATCACTCAAAACAAGCAATAGTATTTCAAAGCTAGTCCACGATGGGAGAGTCCTTGGTAGTTGTGGCATTATTAATTGAACTTTACCTTGCATTGGTTATACTGGAGTGTTAGTTTCTAAACTTAGGAGGTCCTTAACATGCTGAAATGCATTGGTCACATTGGCTATTTGATACTTTGGCTGCTTTCTGGTTTAGTGAACTATTTTATTGATCTGATTAGTGTGCAAACAGTTGAAATTTTGTATTGTGTTGGGATTAGAGAGGTGTTTCCTGAATTATGATAAGACAGGCATTGTTGAATGGACATAAATTTTCGACAAACTGGGTTGTAAAAAAATTTCCCCAACCTAGTTTGTAGGAAATTTATATCCTAATTGAATATGTTGATACATGTTGATATGCCATTTGAGTTGATTGTTTACTAGACTACTATGTAAATGGCCGTATCTATTAGGTAAGACGTCTTTTGGTTAGGTGAGGTTTGTTCTATCTAGACATTTGTCTGAAAGGGTGGGGGCTCGGATGCCCTCTCACATGAGGTTGCCTATTGCACATGTAATTGGCAGTCTAATTACCCAGGATGTGGACTCGTTGGAACACTAGGAATTGCTTCACAGGTTTTGATCCATCATGCATATTAACACACAATGTTTTTGCATCTGCTTCATAACAATGCCTTGGACTCTAGATTTGCTATGATCCGTGATACACAGGGAAAAAGCTTAAGGTTCACCCCAATGGGATATAGCATATACTAAAAATCACCCGAAGATATTATTAGGGAGTTCAGGCCATATTATGATGAGACCAAAAAATTGCTGAAGACTCACCCAGATGGGATATTGTACAGCGGCACATTAGTTCTCATGTCCCACATTGGAAACATGTGGCTATCATAAACAAATCTAAAGATACAAAGACCAATCCTGAACAAAAACGATGCATCGCAAAGAAAAGGTGCTTTGCACCACGATTTGTAGCATGGTTTTCAGCTAAACGATTTCTAGCATTTACAATTTCTTATTAAACGACTCCTCCAATAGGCCTAAAATCTGTGTTATTGCAGCAAAGCAAAGCAAAAAATTGAATCCTCAGGCCTCTAAAACCTTCACCAAAGGCTACCATCAAGAACAAGATTCAAAAAGGAAGAGAGAGAGAGAGAGAGAGAGAGAGAGAGAGAGTTGAGACATATAACTGAGCAGTCTGAGCTATATAATGGATTACACAATTTTTATATACAAAGCTTTAAATTATTCCATATGTACAAATTCTGAGGTTTAGGCAAGCTATGTTATGCTGTAACAGCAGGGCACAAGTAAATTAACAGAGGTCCTCAACAGGATGGCTGCATGAGCTATTCAGTAAGCTGTAAGCCATCCCTGGAACCACCAACCCTATGCATTTAGAGCATTCAAATCCGGTTCAGCAACTTTTTGGCTAAATTTAGCAAAAAAAAAAATTACCTTTAATCTATTTTAGTTACCCACTTTTTTAAATTACTCACATCCAACTTAGCATTTTAACTTATCATTTTTATTATCTCATTTAAATATTCTCTCTATTATTTAAATATTATTTCTCTATTCTTTCTTTATTTTTTTTTTATTCTTTCTTTCTTAATCAACAGCATTTTATAATTTTCTCCCAAATTTGGAATCCTCCATGGTTGGCCAGCGACTCCGAATCATCCATGTCTTTGGATTGAAGAGAGACCCATCTTTGGAAAGATGCATGAAAGCAATTCAGATCAAAGAAACCCAGAAATTCAAAGAAACCCAGCATTGAGAAGAAGGGCCTTCTTCCAAACAAGCACCCAAAGAACTTACCTGAGTCAGTGAGTCTGGTTACCCCAAAACAAGACGTTTGTGGGGAAATTAGGAGATTCTGTGGAAAACCCAGAAGCCAAATTCTCTCCTGATGCCTCAACATCCTCTGCTACCTCAGCAGTACTAGCAGGGCCGACCCAATGTAATAATGTATTTTGGGAAAAACCTTAAATGGAACCTTATTTTTTGTTTTTAGTAAACTGAAGATCGGGTTGGAATAGTAAATGTTTGACGTTATAGATTGGTTTTTATTGTAAGATTTGTATGTTTTTGACTTTTATAGTGTAATTTTTTAACTTCGACGATGATTTTGTAGAACTGTAAGTGTGATTATAAGAGCTTTTATGTTTTTATCACTATTAATGAAATTAGATCAACTTTCCTTTAAAAAAAAAAAAAAAAAAAACAAATATATATATATATATATATTTTGTACAATTCTAAAAAAAAATTATAGTTTTAGAGCATGGATTAGCAATATCACATGATTAAGATTATAAAGCCAAGTCTGTTTAAGAGAAACAAAATTAAAGATGTGGCCGACATGATTATACAAAAATTCAAAAAAAAAAAAAAAAAGAAAAATTAAACCCCTCTCTCACACACACACGCAAGAGAAAAAAATTTCTCAAGCCACTCAGTGATTTCACCCCAAATTTTTTCCGTCCCCTCTCTCTCTCCGGCGGCAGCAAAGACGACGCCGGAGCCCAGCCCAGCCTCTCTTTCTCCGGCGACATTTGGTAAAAACATGGGGGCTGGGCTTGAGGTCCCAATATCGCTGGACGGAGTAAGGAACGAGAACTTGATGCAGTTGAAGGAGCTCGACAGGGCTTTCTTCGGCGAAAGCTACTGTGACACGCTCTACGCCGATGCCCTCGCTTCTGGCGAGTTCACCAAGCTAGGTTCGTTTTTTAATTTTTCCGTTTCTGGCTCTGGCTTAGTCCTTTATAATATTTTATTTTTCTGGGATTCGATTGTTTCGTTCTATGCGGCTGCCAACTTAGCGTCTGCCAAAAATTAAAAAATATTAATAAAAAAAATTTCCCTCTTTTCTTTTTTTTTTAGCTAAATTTCTAGGAGTTAATATTTAGGTTCTAATGCTTCAATACTTGTTTTTGAATTCAAAACTAAAACCTAGGGGTAGAAGATTAGGGATGATATCACTTAAAATGGATTCGATCATCCTAAATTTAGTACTAATGCTTCAAATTTAGTGCTAATACCTCAAATTTAGATTCCCCTATCTTTCTTCTTCAATTAAAAAAAAAATAAAAAATTGAAAAAAAAAAGAAGGAAAAATGGCTGACGCTTGGCTGACAATTTTGGCAGCCGGAAATCTCTACTCGGGTTTTATTGGTCTAGGCTTGTAACAGTTTCTGATTTTCTCAGCGACGTTTTGCTATGTGTTTGTAATGGGTTAAAGTAGATAGATATTATAGCCCATTTATGTTACTAGGTTAGTTGTTAGTTAGGCCTAGTAGTTGGCCCAAGTAGTTAGAGTTGAGTTTATATAAGACTCTTGAGATAATTGTAAAGGTATCAAAGAATTTGTAGAATGTTCATTGTGAACCTTGGAGGTTTAAGCATCCTTGAAATGCTTTGTAGGAGACTAGCCATCTCGAATTGGCCCTTTATTCAATGAAGAAGAAGTTCTTTCCTTATTTCCATTCTATTCTCTGTTCTTGAGTAGTTTTACTGTTACAGTGTTCATTGGTTATGCTTATTATTGAGATATATTTACTGGGATTTGCTTATTTTTGAGTCGTCTATGAGGGTTTTATTTGTCTAGGCTCGCAATAGTTTCTAACGTTCGTATGCTTCTGCTATGGATTCTATGAATTTTGCTTATTATTGCGATATAATTTACGTATGCTGTTTTCATAATGCAGTTGTTAATCGTGTCTTCATGGCTTTTGTTGTGGAATTTTGGTTTTTGGGTTCCCTCTTTAATGCATTAGAAAGTGATACTCTTTGACCATTTTTCTGAAGCATTTGGATGCACTGAAGGAGACATGCTTTCTTTTCTCGATAAGTGAAAAAAAAAAAAAAAAAAACAAAACAGATATGCTGTTGAAAAACCGTGGGATAGGCCCTAGTTTTTCATCAGTGCTTTGATGATAATGAAGGCCGTAGCTTTTTATTAATCAATTAAGTACCCCTAGACAGTAAAAGAGAATCTGCTTCGTTTGGTTGCTATCATTCAGGCCCTAGCTTGTGTTAGTAACCTAGTCTTAAGGCTTCACCATAAATGGGTAAGAAAAGGTGTTTGTTATAACATCAATTTTTGGTAGTTTTGGATATGTGTTCTGAGGTCTGTGTTTTTTATCATTTGGAACGTCTGGAACATAGGCTTAAATCTTGTGTTTCCTGTTTGATACCCTCAAAGCTCATGAGAGAATTATATTATTGAAGATAAAGGGTGAGATTCTAGTTCAGTATTGAAATGAAAAAAATCCTAGTGTTTAATTTTCGCTCCATCTATAGAGGAGTTCCTTTGAAACTGTAAGAGGCTTTATATACTGGTGTAGTCCATTCCCCTAAAGTTTTTTGATAGTTTCACTACCACTTGAGCTTTGTAATAAGGCCATTTGGGTCCTCTAAGATTGTTTTTTGGCATGGTTGAGATTGTTGGATAAAGTATAAGAAATATATAACATAGCTATTGTCAGAATTTTTTTTTTTCCCTTATAATCGTTGCAAGTTCTTGACTACTGTTTTAGTTCTAAAGTTACAATTAGTTCAAATCCAATTTGAGTGGTTATTGTATTTACTCTTAACTTCCCTATTCGTAGGGAAATTAGTGCAGTTTTAACAATTCATTTTATGTTCACATGAAGAACAACATAATTTTTAAGCCATTAGCTTCTTGAAGATATACACTGAGGTTGTTTAGATGTGTTAGGGATGGAAAAGGAAAGGTAAATGAACAAACCGAGAATAGCCTAATTCCAATCAATTTTGATTATCAGCTTGAATCCTTTTTTTTTTTTTGATAAGTAAGTAACTGACTTTATTAAAAGGGTAGGTGCCCCAAAGTACACTGAAAGTATACAAAGAGGATCACCTAACTAGAAAGGGAAAAACGTACAAGGAAATCGTCATAACTAATTGAAACCGGGAAAACAAACGCTACAGTCCAAAGATACAGAGTATGGAAACAATAGGATAAAATGTCCTCGAAAGACCTTTCCTCATCCTCGAAGCACCTATTATTTCTCTCTCTCCATATACACCAAAAAAAGCAAGTAGGCATCATCTTCCAGACTGCAGCACTCCCCCCCCTTCCTGTAGACCACCAATAGGCTAGCAACTCAAAAACCTGACCAGGCATTACCCATGATAACCCAAACCGGCCAAAAAAGGCACTCCACAAAGCAGACGCCACCTCACAATGAAGAAGAAGATGGTCCACCGTCTCCTCACTCATCTTGCACATCCAACATCTGTTTACCACAATCACATTTCGCTTTCTGAGGTTATCTAAGGTCAGAATTTTCCCCCAAGCCGCCGACCACGCAAAGAACGCTGCCCTTGGAGGAGCCTGTGTCCACCATACACTCTTCCAGGGGAACCTCCTCCCTTTCGAGCATGCCAAGGAGAGAAAGAGAGCCTTGACCTTGAACGTACCTCTTTTAGAAGAGTTCCACCATAATCTATCTTCCGACCCTCTTCTCACTCTAGTAGAATGTAACACCTGGTAGAAAGAGGCAAAGGCATCCACCTCCCTCGAAAAACTCACATTCCACTGGTTGGACCCACCTAGCATCTCCACGTTATCCGCAACTGAGGCATCCTTCGCACAAGCAATACTATAAAGGATCGGGAACACTATCTTGAGCGCTGAATCTCCACACCACCAATCATGCCAAAAGCTAATCCTAGACCCATCCCCCACTTCAAATCTCGTAAAGCCTTTGAAAGTTTCCCACCCTTTCCTAATATTCTTCCATAACCCTACCCCAAACGATCCTCCAGGCTCAACAGAACACCACCCTCCCCATAAGCTTCCAAACTTCGCATCTACCACAACTCTCCACCAAGCATCTCTTTCCGACCCATAACGCCCCTAGAAGAGCGCGGTTGAAGACCAATAAGTTCCTGATCCCCAACCCTCCTTCCGTGATCGGTGCGCAAACCTACGACCACTTCACCAAGTGGTATTTGAACTCTTCGCCTATCCCTCTCCAAAGAAAATTGCGCTGAAGCTTCTCAATGCGCTTAGCAACACTCACCGGAATAGGGAAAAGAGACAAGTAATAAGTGGGCAAGTTAGCAAGAGTGCTCTTGATTAGGGTGACCCTACCCCCTTTCGATAAATACAACCTTTTCCAGCTGGCCAACCGATATTCAATCTTTTCGATCACTCCATCCCAAATATGCTTGGACTTATAAGAGCCTCCCAATGGGAGACCAAGGTACTTCACTGGCAAAGTAGCTGCCTCACACCCTAAAATACCGGCTAACGAATCCACTTGCTTCACATTCCCCACCGGAATAAGCATCGATTTAGCCAAATTAACCTTCAACCCGGAAGCAGCTTCAAACAACAAAAACAAACTCTGCAAGTAACGTAACTGGGCAGGCCCAGCATTGCAAAAAATCAAGGTGTCATCTGCAAATAAAAGATGAGAGCCTGTAGTGTTGCCGACTTTGAAGCCTTCTAACAGCCCTCTATGAACCGCCGCCGAAATCATCCTACTCAAAACCTCCATCGCAAACACAAACAGCAAAGGAGAGAGTGGATCCCTTTGTCTCAAACCCTTGGAGCTGCTAAAAAAACCTTTAGGAGACCCATTTACCAGAATCGAGAACCGCACCGAGGAAATGCAATGTTGAATCCAAGAACACCAAAACCCGCCAAAACCACACCTCCTCGGCAAGTACATCAAGAATCCCCAATTCACACGATCGTAAGCTTTTTCCAAGTCCATTTTGCAAATGACCACTGGCTCCCCAGATCTCAGCCTACTACCAAGGCATTCATTGGCAATCAAGATGGGATCTAGAATTTGCCTACCTTTGATGAAAGCATTTTGCGACTTGGAGATGATCTTGTCCAACACAACCTTCAATCTGTTTGCTAAAACCTTTTTATATAATTTTGTACATACCTCCCACAAGACTAATCGGGCGAAAATCTTTGAGGTTGATGGCACCGGGAATCTTCGGAATAAGCGAAATGAAAGAGGCGTTGAGGCTCTTTACAAACAACCCGCCCGCATGGAAAGCACTGAAGACCCTCATAATGTCCTCCCTCACCACATCCCAACAAGCTTGGAAGAACGCCATAGAAAACCCATCGGGGCCCGAAGCCTTATTGCCGTTCATCTAAAACACGACCTTTCTAACCTCTTCCTCTTCAAAATCTCTCTCCAACCAGCTGGCCTCTCCCTCCGAAATAGAATCCAAATAGATACCATCAACCAAAGGCCTCCAACTGTGCTGTCCAGCAAAGAGCTTTTGGTAGAAATCAACAATGTGCTCACTAATCTCATCTTGATTTGAAGAAAGATTTTCCCCAATCATAAGGGACTCTATCGAGTTATATCTTCTGTTAGAGTTGGCTATGGAATGAAAGAATTTAGTGCACTTGTCCTCTTCCTTTAACCAAAACACCCTAGATTTCTGTCTCCAACTAATCTCTTCCATAAGTGTACACTTCTCTAATTCTCGAACAACCTCGGCCTTCCTCGTTAACTCCTCCTCGTTCAAAGCCCTACTTTCTTCGTACTCATCAAACGCCCGAAGATCTTCAATAAGTGACCGCTTATTCTTCTTAATGTTACCAAACACCTCCTCATTCCAAGTCTTCAAATTTAGCTTCAAGGCCTTGAGTTTGCGAGCGAGAACAAAGCTCGGCGTACCTTGGAACTCATAAGAATCCCACCATTGTTTCACTAAGGCAACAAACCCTTCCTCTTTAAGCCACACATTCTCAAACCTGAATGGCCTTTTCCCCTGGGAGACCTCCCCCAATTCAAGAATGATTGGGAAGTGATTCGAGCATAGACGTGGAAGCCTCTTCTGCCTCACCCCTGGAAACCAAGCTTCCAAATCCGGAGAAACAAGAAACCGATCAATCCTAGACCATAGCGGAGGATCTTGAGAAACCGACCAAGTACAAGCACCCCTGACAAGGGGAAGGTCCATAAGCCCTTGTTCAGAGATAAAATCAAAGAAACCCATCATAGCAGAATCCAAACGAGCTCCACCAGATCTTTCACTAGGGAATCGAGTAACATTGAAATCTCCCCCAATACACCATGGCAAGTTCCACCAACTAAGAACCCCAGCCTACTCATCCCAAAGGAGCCTTTTATCCCTATCAATATGCGGACCATACACCCTTGCAAACGCCCACACAGAGGGATCTACCACATTCCTAAAAGACACGGCCAGGGTAAAATCCCCTATACAGACATCGATCTTCTCCACCACCCTAGTATCCCACATGATTAAAATACCACCCGAGGCCCCACTAGAATCCAAACAGCACCAATCCATATGGTTCCGCCTCCATAAACTGCGGACAATGTTTCTAAACATACACTGGATCTTGGTTTCTTGAAGGCAAACAACATCTGCATTCCAATCCCTAAGCAAATTACTCACCCTCAAGCATTTATCCCTCTTATTCAACCCTCTCACATTCCAAGAGAGTATGCTTATCTTCATAAAACTACTACATTCCCCCTCCCCTTCCTGCTTCCCCGAACCGAGCTCCCACTTCTGGCATCATAATTCACCGAGCACTCCAAATTCCTCATCTCCTTTTTACCCTTTGTGCCGCTACTTGAAGTAGTTACCATCCCATTATTTCGGCGCTTCTCTTCTAGAGAGGTTAACAATGCTAACAACTGCAACTTATGACCGGCATACGAAATCCCCACGATCGGATAGATCTCATTGGCACACTGAATAACCCAATCTGAATAGCCTGCCACCTCCCCTGAATTAGGCCCATAATTGTTCAAAGGCGAAGGCCCCTCTATTCCACACGCCCCCTGCCCTCCCCACTTCCTTACTCCTAGCATCAACAATGACTTCACCCCCACAACTCTTTGCTACCCCCACCTGACTAGCCTCTCGAGACTCAACCAAACCTGAACATCGGAATCCTATAATTGAAGGATCACCATCCCAAGCGGGACAAAAATCATTCAACCCACCATTATACACTTGTTCCTGCACTTGACCCAATCCCTCACTAACCTGACTGACAACTTGGAACACATCGCCGCCTGACCATGGCACCAACTCACTGCTCTCACTCACTGTACCTGCTATCACCGGCGTCCTCTAGTGCGAAACAGCGTCCCCATTGCCCAAAACCACCATCCCTAGAGCTCCTCCAGCTCCAGAAGCCTCCCCAGGCTCAACCCACTCGAAATCCTCACCGGCGGCAACCAAAAGTGGCACCTCCGACATTGTCTGGCTTGACAGAGTCACCGCCGAAGCACTGTAAATGTTGCCAACCAACTTTGATTCGCCGGCGACCACCACAGACGGCATCTCCGGCCTAGTCTGGCACGAAAAATCCTCCCCCCTATCCTTAATCACGACTGCCGGTATGCAGCAACTATTTCCGGCCAGAATCGACGCCTCCTCTCCACAAGAAAACTCACCGGGTCCGTCAATAAGAATTTCCTCCGTGTGTGCCCCTGTTGCCGCCGAGGACGACACACCTGGATCACCTGCCGGAGTCCTTCGGCAACCCACCTGCGAGCTGATCGAGTTTAACACCTCCGGCGAGCCCTTGGGTCTTGCCTTTTCTGGACCCGACGAGCGTGGGCTGGTCAAACCCAGCCCCAGGCCCACCTTCCTACGCCTATAAACAACGACCACCTTCTTCTTCCCCTTATTCTTTCTCTTGGGCCGTTGGCCTTTCCCCTTAGACCCATCCTCCCCCTCCATAACACTATCCTCCATATTAATCATCTTGGGCTGGGCCTCCCCTTGTTTGAATGAGACCCCTCCTGCCAGACCACAGACGCACGCCCCACCAGGCCTTGTATAACCACTCCTCTCCTCCAGATATTTAATTACACAATCAAACCTATCTAGTCCCACGTTAATTTCTCCCCTCAGCCTACTCAACGACTCCTTCGCATTAATGAGTTTAGATTTCACACGAAACCAGGCCTGCTCTTCGATCCTACCTACCCCCTCCCATCTCTTCACGTGATCAGCTCCAACTTCCGAAGCTGTCATCTTTGCCGAGGAGTTCAACCTGCTCGCCGGAAACTGGTTCCTTCTTGCTGGAATTCTGTTGAACCCACCACGTGACTCCCCTGCCTTTAGGTTGCTCATTCCCTTCGTGCCAGTGAACTGGTTTTTCATTGGTCCCTCCACGCACCCACCACCAGTCCTCACCTGAGGGCTCGCCTTGTTCGAACCCACCCCTGCTCCGTGGAAGCATGGCATGGCTTATCCTTCTCTGCAGCGGCCTCCTTCAGCCATCTAGGCACCCTGGCTATCGGCTCGGAATAAGCAACAAAATAGTCATCTGCCGGTTGCAACGATGACCCCAACACTTCCGCAAAACTTCTCCTTCCCGCCCCCTCAAACTTCTTCTTATCTACCCTGACCTCCCTGACCTCGCACAATGAAGACTTAGCCAAACGCACCTCCGAGATGAAACGTTCCCAACCTTGACCAACTCGCCCTTCTGGTATAATAATTGATCCTCTTCTTTGCCTTCCCTCGAATTCTTCTACAGTCAGAAAATGTCCATTCCTGTTGGAACATTTCTGCGCAATAATCCTTGGGAACCCTGTTCTGGATTGGTCCCAAAAAACCTTAGAAGTGTCCACTGCCACCAATGCCTCGACAATGCGCACCAACCACAGCAACTCATCCTTCTTCAAAAAAATGGATTTTTGTATCCTATTGCTTCTTTCAAAAATCCTTACCCTTGAACTTTTTATCAGTAACTCAAACTTCTTGGACTCCACAGACCACTTTCTCGAATCAGCCATAACACTAACCAATCCACTCACAGACTAGACACCCAAACAGAACTCACACGCCACCCACACGCTTGCACTCAGGCGGAGGTGGAAGAGAGAGAAGAGAGAAAAGTCATTTCTATCCAAAAACAATACTATCAGCTTGAATCCTTTTTCAACATCCATAGCTGTTCAGTACCATTTTCTAAGTAATGTTAAAGGCCACATGTTTTTCCGTGTCAGTTCATTATGTATACCCTTTTTGGTCTTCATCTTGTCATTTCACCAGCTCATACTAGTTGGTTGGTAGCTGTCCTTAACATTCCTCATTTTTGGTGTGTTCACGCTATTTTTTCTTTTTAATTACCATCCAAGATTCAATACATTTTACTTCTGCAAAAGATTGTGTTACATTGTTATGTCCTTTTTTTTTTGGGATCACAGTATGCCAATTATTTACTCTGTAACAGAGATCTTCAGTGACTCTTAAGATAGCAATTTATTTCTTAACTTTTATCAAACAATCTCTTAGTTCCTGAATCACTAGTGAGTTTCTTGAATGATATGAATACTCTGTAAATGTTAACAGATGAATTCTTGGATGTCAAAACCTTTTGTCTTAGTACTGTCCAAGCTTCAGCACACCTTTGTTTTGCAAAGATTGCGTTACATTTCACATATTTCCCTTTTGATACAGTATGCTGAAAGTTATTTTGTAACAGAGCTTCAGTATTTTTTAAGACTGCCATGTATTCTCATCTTATCTGATGATCTCATAATTCCTGAATTTTTAATGGAATTTCTTCCATGCTGCAAAATGCAAATGGTATTTGAATATCCTTGAAAAAAATGTTGGATGTCAAGATAATTAGAAATGGCATCACTTTACAGTATTGTGGTCTCGAATTCCCCTGAAACTTTTTTTCCTAGCTCCTGCATTCATAACTTCTGGTGTCAAGTAATTTCTGAAACCTAATTTTGTTGCTATGAAGGATTGAAGGTTCTCACTACACAACATGTGGTGCTTATTTTTCCATCTTTGATGTCGGTTATTATATTATTATTTACTTCCTTATTAACTAGTTTACAGGCACTTATGGTTTGAGCATGTGTTTCCCGTTGCCTATGATGTCTCTCGAAGATCTTATAAAAAAAAATTGATGTCTGTCGAAGATAATTATCCATTTAACCTCCAAAACTACACATATGCCTAAGGAAGAGACAAATCCACGCACCTAAAATAAGCCTTAGTCCCAACTGATTGGGATTCTTAACAATAGAATCCAGCAAGGAAGACCATATGATGGATGTACATGGTATATTAAAACACAACTCATCCAGGAAAAAAAAAAAGGAACGGGAAAACAGTGCATGCAGAGCACAATTACAGAAATTTAATGTATAGCTGCTTGTTCAAAACTCATGATTTTATACTGTCTCACATCCACTAATTGTCTTGAAGTGTAACTTCATAGCCCAAATCAATAAATATATTGGTCATCCTAAAGTGTTGGTTCTTTTGATTTTTTTTTTTCTCAGCATACTCTGGTGATATCAATGTTGGTTCAATTGCATGCCGGCTTGAGAAGAAGGAAGGTGGGGCTATCCGTGTTTATATCATGACATTGGGTGTCTTAGAATCATATCAGCGTTTGGGCATTGGTAAGTGTGCAACTTATCTTTTTTTTTATTGTAGTTGTGTATAGAGTTTGTTTGTGAAGCCATGGTATCTTGGTTGTTGATTTTTTTTTTCTTTTTTTTTTTTTTTTTAAGGGTTAGTATGCTTGTTGATATGACTTGGTCCAAACTGGTAAACTATGTTGGTTAAAGTAGCCCTTTAGGTTTTCCAACTTGTTAAACAGTAGACTCACTGTTTGATAGTCTGAAGTTGTGTGAAATGAAGACTGTGTGGAAATTAAAAAGGGAATATGAAGGAGAAATCCACGCACTTTTTGCTGAACATTGATAAGAATTAATTGGTTTTGTCCTTTCGTATATTTTTATACGCAATGTATAATTTTACTTGGTTTACTCTGTTTTACCATAATGTTAGCCCCCTCTCCCTCCCTCCTTTCTCTCTTGTGTTTGGTATTAATGCTTACAATATCTTTCTAACAAGAATATGTTGTTCCAATTTCAAAAGGAAACAATCATTTCTTGGTATTTTTTTATGTGATCAATCGATGTTAGCACTGTATGAACATTATGTACAGGTTCAAAAGATTAAAACTAAATTGTGGGTAAATTCTGATGGCAGGGGACATATTTATAACAGTGTTGTGTCAACATGGACATATCTCTTCTTTTGAAGTGCTTATGCTACTTTTGCTAGAAATAATTGTTATCTTTTATATGGAGTTGGCTAAACCTCATATCTTTAAGATGGATTTTCTAATTCAAATTCCACCTAGAAGTTCTACCAAATATTGAACCCCTAGGAATGACTCCATTGATTTTTTTCCTTTTCTTCATTAACCTAGGAGACCAGTGGCGTTTAGAGGTTGATGCTAGCGGCTAAACCACATGGAATTTGTTTGTATTTAGAGTCTTTATCTGTTCGTGGAATGGTTTGTTTTATTTTACTTATTGTCTTTGTTGTTCGATGCAGAATATGGAGTCCAAAACTAAATTATCTCCGACCATCACCAAAGCCCACTTTAATTTGACGTGAAAATGTCATAATAATTTTAGGTTTTGCAACTTTTTAGACACTAGAGTTGCTGTTAAATTATCTGAAGTCGTGTGAAATTAAGAAAGAAATACAAAGAACAAACCTCCAACATATTTTTTGGCTGGAATTCTTAATCCTTAGTTCTGTTTATTCTCGAAAAAAGCTTTTCTCCACATGCTTTGGATGAAAGCTCTGTTATTTGCAGGTGTAGTGATGTAATCCTGGGATTTGGCAGGTACAAGGCTGTTGAACCATGTTCTTGATCTCTGCTCCAAGCAAAACGTGTCTGAGGTTTACTTGCGTGTGCAGACAAACAATGAGAATGCCATAAACTTTTACAAGAAATTCGGGTTTGAAACCAAGGCCACCATAGAGAACTACTACACAGACTTCCCACATGGCTGCTATGTTCTTACAAAGTATATCACTCAAAACAAGCAATAGTATTTCAAAGCTAGTCCACGTTGGGAGAGTCCTTGGTGGTTGTGGCATTATTAATTGAACTTTACCTTGCATTGGTTGTACTGGAGTTTTAGTTTCTAAACTTAGGAGGTTCTTAACATGCTGAAATGCATTGGTCACATTGGCTATTTGGTACTTTGGCTGCTTTCTGGTTTAGTGAACTATTTTATTGATCCGATTAGTGTGCAAACAGTTGAAATTTTGTATTGTGTTGGGATCAGAGAGTCGTTTCCTGAATTATGATAAGACATGCATTGTTGAATGGATTGTAAAAAAAATTTCGTTGTAGGAAATTTATATCCTAATTGAATAAGTTGATATGCCATTTGAGTTGATTGTTTACGAGACTAACATGTAAATGGCCCTATCTATTAGGTAAGACATCTTTTGGTTAGGTGAGCTTTCCGGCTGTCTGGACATTTGTCTGAATAGGGTGGGGATCGGACGCCCTCTCACATGAAGTTGCCTATTGCACATGTAATGAGTAGTCTCATTACACAGGATCTGAACTCGTTGGAACACCACGAATTGCTTCGCAGGTTTTGATCCATCCTTCATATTAACACAATGTTTTTTCTTTGGCTTCATAATAATGCCTTGGACTCTTAGATTTGCTATGATCCCTGATACACGGAAAAAGCGTAAGGCTCACCCCAATGGAATATAGCATATACTTGAAAATCACCCGTAGATACTATTATGATGAGACCAAAAAATTTCCGAAGGCTCACCCAGATGGGATATAGTACAGCGGCACATTAGTTCTTATGTCCTACATTGGAAACATGTGGCTATCATAAACAAATCTAAAGATACAATGAGCAATCCTGAACAAGAACGATGGCAAAGAAAAGGTGCTTTGCACCACGATTTTTAGCATGGTTTTCAGCTGAACGACTTCTAGCATTTACAAGTTCTTATTAAACGACTCTTCCACTAGGCCTAAAATATGTGTGTTATTGCAGCAAAGCAAAGCAAATAATTGAATCCTCAGGCCTCCAAAACCTTCACCAAAGGCTACCATCAAGAACAAGATTCAAAGAGAGGAGGGAGCCTCCCTCCTCCTCTCCCCCTCCCCCCTCTCCCTTCTGTTTTTTTTTTTCTTGGCTTTCCGTTTTTGTAGGTGCTTTCCAGCCATAAAGCAGCAACGCTGGCCTCTTCTATCCGCTCTCCAAGGTGTTGTGCCGCCCATTTCCTCCATCCGCTCCACCATGCACCAACGCTAGCTAGTGCCTATCATCTCTTCCACTCCGGTTGTTGCTGTTTTGTTGGCTGGTTTGCTTGTTGTTGATGTTTTGAATAAGAGCTTTTCTCCATAGATTTGCTCTCATGAGTGATCTATGTGGAGAAGGATGTAGTTTTCCTGGCTGATGGGTTGAGGAGGAGTAGATTGGTGAGAGTTTTTGCACTCTCACAGCGATCTTTGTGTTTTTCTGTTGGTTTTTTTGCAGTTTTTCATTGCATTTTGTTGAATAAGGTTGTATTTATCTCTAGACTTACTCTTTTGTCAATCTGTGGGGTGAATGCTTTTTGGTCTAGACCCTTGAGTTGTGGATGCTAAGAGTTTCTTGGCTTTGAGGGCCGAGGAGGATGAGGTTTTTGCATGTGGTTCTTGCCCCATGTCCGAGGAACATGTGCTACCTATGTATTGGATTGAGTCTGCCTGGAATAGATCTATTGCTACAACTGAAGATTAGTCATGAGTTAACGGATGATGTATGTTATGAATAGGTTTTGAATGTAAGATTGTTTATGAATGTTTCTATGGCGACGTACCTTTGTAGCTTTGGTTATGATTTTTTAGAGCTTTATACTCTATGATGTAAGAGGGTTTGGTCGTGATCCTTCGATTAATGAGACATGAATATTTTCCCCTTCAAAAAAAGAAAAGAAGAAAAGAACAAAATTCAAAAAGGAAGAGAGAGAGAGAGAGAGACTTGAGACATATAACTGAGCTATATAATTGATTACACAGTTTTTATATACAAAGCTTTAAATTATTCCATATGTACAAATTCTGAGATTTACGCAAACAATGTTATGCTGTAACAACAGGGCACAAGTAATTAACAGAGGTCCACCACATGATGGCTGCATGAGCTATTCAGTAAGCCAAACCACCAGAAAAAGCGTCCCCATCATGAAGTAGACTCTCTGTCAGCCAATAACCATCCCACGAACCACCAACCCTCTGCATTTAAAACACCATAGATCAATAAAGGTACAAAGCTTAGGATTTGTCAACAAAAATTGATATGCCTGAATTGAATTTTGTTAAGTAAAACATTTGACCAAAAACATAATTATTGTAACCCAAAACAATTTGCACGACTAATGGAATGCTGCCTATAATGGTGACATGTGAAGAGGGTCAATTACACATGCCACACTAATGAGTAATAACATGATTATACAGTTTCAGCAATCACCCAGCTAACCACCCTGAATCAACCATACTTACCATGACCAGTGATGCGCAGGGAAAAGCTAAAGGCTCACCCAACCGGGTTACGGCATATCATAATGGCCAAAACAAATTATGAGGATATTCAAGGCATCCCTTGATGTTAGAACAAAAAATTAGGAGCTCATTTGGTTTGCAGAATGCGTACTTCATTAGGAAAGGGAATAGTTATTACAAAGAGAATGGAATAGAATAACTATTCATATTCCTTAGTTTGGTAACAACAGATGTTTTAATTGAAATTTAATCAAAATTACCAAAAGCCCCGTGTTATTATTATTTTTTTCAACTCATATTAAAAAATAAAAAAATAAAAACAAAAGAAAATAAAGTGGGCGGCCAGCCACCTATAGATATGGCTGGGGTGGCCGTGGCCACTCCCGATGGCCCTCAGGGTGGCCGCACGGCCGCCCCAAAGGCAAATCTGGGGAGGCCAGGCCACCCCAAAGGACCCGCGGCCACCCCCGACGCTCTCAGGGGTGGTCGTAGCCACCCCAAAACACCCTCGGCCGCCTAGGAGGTGGTCCCCCGAGGCGTCCGGGGGTGGTGCGGCCACCCCCAGCCTCTTCTGTGGGTGGCCGACCAACCATTGTGGTGGTCGGCTACTCACTTTATTTTTTATTTTATTTTATTTTTTTAAAGTTTAAAATAAAATAAAAATAATAAGGATTTTTTAGAAAATCTATTCCATTCCAAAAGGAATAGCTATTCCACTCATTTTTTAGAGGAATAGCTATTTTTCTGTGTATGAGATTAGTTATTCTCATAGGAATAACTATTCTCAGGAATAGACCTCTACCAAACAAAAAAATGACTATTCCATAGGAATAGCCATTCCATTTGAGGGGTCTATTCCGCAAACCAAACGGGCCGTAAAATGGAAAACAATGTAATGATAAATGTACCAACTTGAATCCATGTGTGACGCAAACAAAAGGTACAATGAGCACACCTGAAACATGGTAAACTGAAATATTTCTTCTTCCTCTGGCCGACTTCCTCGTATCCAAACCCTTTGCTTGAATCGGTTCTGTTTTTCAGATCATACAAGCATAATAGCTGATTAGTAAAGGAGAAAAATTATTGAGAACATCATAAAGAATCAACAAATTTATGTAAGATGAAAGGCTCATGGCATATGTATATATCACAGAAAGTGGCATCACTCAAAGGAACGCAATATGCAGACTAGATGATAAGTAATTTGTTTACCATTATATGTATTTCTTTACCATGTAAACAATAAGCCATTTATACCTCCTTCACAAACAAACTGCTAAGAATCTTTCTATCCTTATGACCAAGTAAAACTCGATAGGTTGAATGGTGAAAAATCCGCCTAAACCGTTCAAACTGCACTGACAATGAAGGAGCAAACCAAGAAGAGGTATCAGCATACGCAGTATTACTGGCAAAATTGCTCAAAATAGAATTAATTACCTGTCCCAGATCGAAGAAGGGCCCAAAATAGGTAGACCTTTCAAAGGGATCGAATCCAGCAAACTGTCTTGGAAAAAGATAAAGTTATTTGCATCACCAAACTGTTCCCTAAGCGATTTTAACCAGCCAAAAGAAGAAAGACTGCCAGAATCTGTAAATTACCCTGTACATAACCTCAATTCCATAATCTTGACGGGGCTGGTCATTGTACTTCAGTGCATCAAGCTGGCACTGGACAGCTTCTTCTGCACTAAACTATAGCAAGAGTTAGCATAGATTGACAAGCAATAGAGACAGAATGGTGACACCCTGTACTAATGTGCATTGTCCGAGAGTTACATTTAATCTTGGGCCAAAAGGTCTCTTCTTGCGTGATTCAAGCCTGCAAAGCAAAAGGCAAGAGCCTACTTAGAACATATGATATAGCACATTAAAACGAGCTGACTTGGGTCAGGCTAAGATTAGAGTATTGCAGAACCTCCATTCTGAAATTATTTCAATATTGGACCTTGGACATATAATAGGTAGGAATGATAGGATTGGAACCCAACAAGCAATTCCAAACTGACCAAGAACAATCCAAAGTATCCAAAGTTTCAACCATTCCAACACATTAACCAACGTGGGAAGTGTTGATCATATTGGGTGAAACATTTCTATCTTCTCATACTTCCAAATTATCAATTGGGTGTTTAAAAGTTCATATTTTGTATATAAAAAGATTACTGTGTGAAAGAACTGAATTCACTGCACAGTTCCAAGTCACTGAACTTCACTCACATGGCACATGCATACAAATTTTTGCTTAACAAACTACCACAGTTTTTTTTTTCCTTTTTCTCTGAGCAATACAAGAGAAAGGAAACTAGAGAAGGACTTAGTGAAGGTCTCCAGGCTTGGATATGGAATTTTGCAGTGGTAAGGATTTGCTTTAAGGGTACTCTGAACATCAGGGACGACTTCATTGTGGATGGCTTTGCTTCTAGCCATCCACACAGTTTAATTGCTCAAGCATCACTCATAGAAGTGATCTAGTTATTCTTCTTAATCATATTTGCTATAATTTTGTTTGAGGGGCCAAACTATAGAATTGGTACACAAGAATTGATTTTTTTTTTTTTCAATTACCAAAATTTAATATCAAATTGTATGAATACTGTTGTGGAGATATAACATATTGAAATCCCTTTATGGGTTTGGTCCAACCGTAAATTTAATCATTTAGTTAATATTATAATCAGATAAAATCTAGAGAGTTCGAAATAGCAAAAGCTATGCTAAGCTGATAAGAAATCATCAATTTAATAATTTAATTAATATTCTATCAAGATTAACTATATATAATATTTAATTCTTTTTCACTCACGCGTGTATACTATAGCAACCAACTAAGAAAGCAGAAATTCAATAAGCAACTTTGCACGCATACCAATCCGCGGAGAGATAATCTGGAACGTCAGCAGAAGCTCTGAAGCGAGAGGTTACATGGGATTTG
Organism: Corylus avellana; assembly: GCF_901000735.1. Classification (NCBI taxonomy): domain Eukaryota; kingdom Viridiplantae; phylum Streptophyta; class Magnoliopsida; order Fagales; family Betulaceae; genus Corylus; species Corylus avellana. The sequence continues at coordinate 4,678,024 of NC_081548.1, read as the reverse complement.
GTTTTGGAGAAGGAAGAGAGAGACCCGGGAGACGATAAAGGTGAACAGAAAGACATCGTCTTCTTCTTCTTCTTCACCAGGCTCTCCTCTCTCGCTAGTCTCCACCCGTCCCTGTGTAGTTGTGTTGAATGAAGAATACTGCTGGGAAATGGAGATGATGACGAAGAGGATTGAAAATGAAATGTTTGGATCTAGGCCGTTGGAATGCATTGAAGAGTATCGTACGGTGGTGAATAGAGGAACAAATTCCACACTTTTTTTCACTAATTGCTGACGTGCCTCGATCAAAGAGGCATTGCACATAAAAAATTGGCAAAACTCCATCTAGCAAGTAAAAAATACAAATACAACATTAATATATTACGAGTGTTACTTATAATAAAACTATTATACACTAAAATAGTTTTAAGTGTGCCATGCTAGGGGTGTTTGTTGGGAGGGGGGTTTTTCTTTTTTAAATGTTCAGGAAATAAAGAAAGGAATTCGAACGAATGACTTCTGTTTCATGAGTCATAATCTTCGACCGATTGAATTATCTATTGAGAACATAAAAAGAGGGATTTGAAAAGAAGAGTCTCAATAAAAACTACTTTACACTTAGAAAAAGAAAAGAAAAGTAAATCATTTTACAAAAAAATTTACACTTATTGAAAATATTTTTTCAGTGGACCATGTTCAAACACTCGAAAATTTTAAAAATATTTTACAAAAATTGTATATGTAAAAAAAATAAAACCTTAAATAAGTTATTATAGCATGATATTTATCATGTCAGTCATTCAACAATTAAAATTTGTTCTGTTAAGTTTTATTATTTAATTTTTTCACCGCATGGCATTTATTAGTAAATTAAGTGAGTTTGTAAAAAATTATAGTAAAAGCGGAAAAACTTATGCATTTTCCATTTCATTTATGTGTCAAAATGATGATCAAAATACCCAAAAAAAAAAAAAAAAAGGTAATTAAGAGAAAAAATAAATAAAATTACAATTCTAATTATAACTACTCAAAACGGACAAAAATGAAAAAGACACGCGTCCTGTACCGAGAGTGCCCAACCAACCCAATGCAGCAATAACTCATTGCAAGTGGAACAGTCTCTCTCGCTCGATGAGGCGTCCTCCTCTCCAATTCCTCGCCGCAGCTTCCACCGACGTCTCCATGTCTTCTCGCCCTCCGGTACTCTCTCTCTCTCTCTCTCTCTCCATATACGCATACACACACACTGCACGCGCATCAATTTTGTCAAACTTACCTATCTTCGTTGCAGTACCGAGGTGGTCGCTGGAGAGGCTTCTCCGACCGTCCGTACGACGGAGGGAGAGGCCAAACAGGGCATTTTGTCACCGGAGATTCGCACTTCCGGTCTGTACACGACGCCAACCTAGGGTTCCGCCGAGGAGATTCCGGTGGCGTTGCCGACCAAACTGGGGGGTTTCGCCCTCCACCTCTCAACGCTAGACCACCGCATTATGCTCAAAACGCACAGTTCCGTCAGCCTCCACCTTATAATAATTATAAGAACAAGAACAACAATAATAATAATCAAAGCCAACAGACTCGGCCGAACCGGCCGTACTATCCGAACCCAGGGTTTCGTCTGCCTCAGCACCTTCGCCCGAAGCCATTGGATTATCGTAATTGGGAGTATGCGACGGAGGTGCCGCCTCCTAATTCTGGTAATTGAGAATTGTGTGCTTTCATTTATTACTATATGGTAGTGTTTAGTTACTTTTGATGTTCATTCAATTGTATTTGAATTCTACTATTATTTAACTGCCAGTCATCAAAAACTGTTCTGAAGCACCGATATGATATATGTTATCAGAAACATTGTAAAATGAGGTTTAATGTTGTAAATTGTAATAGAAGTTTTTCCTGAAAAAAGAAGAAGAAGAAGATCAAAACGCCCATTTGCTCGTGATGAAAGAGTTTGAGAGTTAGAAACGGTAGAGGACAATATGAGAGAAAGTGAGTAGGGTGGTTTTTCCATGTGCTAATAATTTCACTTGTATGCACATCAAGTCAATGCAATAGAGCTAACACATGAAAAGGGAGTGATCCAGCTGACCCCATGAGTATTTGATAGGGCTTAGTTGAGTAGAACTCAGATAGTAAAAGTGGATAGGAGTGTGATTATGTTACAAGTGAATTGGGATCTTTTTTTGCACTACAGTGTTTAAATGTTCTCTTATTTCATGATTTTGACTGGATTTAATTACTGCTGTACCAATTGCAGAACAAATTATTCTCAATTTAGCCTTTTATATATGGGTTGTGCTGGTTTAACTTTGTTATAATATGTTTTGTGCTTTGCAGAGCGGTTTATAGTTCTTTCGTATAATATACTGGCCGATTACCTTGCTAATGACCATCGAAACAAGCTTTACTTTCAGATACCCCCCCATGTACTGGACTGGGAGTGGAGAAAGAGAAGGATACTTTTTGAGCTTGGATTATGGTCAGCTGATGTAATGTGCTTTCAGGTTATCACTCTGCTACATCTCAGACACCATCATGTTTAGTTCTTGGAGAAGTTTGTGCATCATTACCTGTACTCTTAAGTGATATAGATAACACGCACCATAGGCCATCGTCAGCCTTCTTTGTTTTCGATGAAAAAATAAATAAAATCTCGATCTTTAAAAGCGTTTTCCTTCCCCTGCCGCATCTCCCCGTGTATCATGAGATATTTCAACATTTGATTAAAATTGGTTCCGGTTTATTTGAAAGTTGTGATATAAACACATAGACTGATGCTGTATTACAAAGAAATCCCATCTACTTGTAATGTATGATACATGAATGAAAATGTAATGTACTAAACTTTCTACCTATAGTTTCTAAGTGATACTGTCTGGTGCATTAACATCTCTTTTGATTTTCTTTGTTTTGCTGGGTTTGAGTCTTCTGCTTCAACTTTCCTTTACAAGTGAGGATACCATTTATCCTTGCCAGAGAGAATTTTTAATATTAAAAAATTGTATTCATCTATCTGTGTAATGCATAACTTATCAAAAAAAAATCTGTGTAATGCATAAATAATTTTTGTTTGCATTGCTAGTATGTGGTATCTAGTTAAGGTCAATTTTGGTTATGCGCCTCAGCTCACTCTGGAAATTGTAATCCATCATCTCAGATTGCTTGACTTCTATATGTTTTAGTGCAATATCGATAATGTGTACAAACCAAGTTGCTTCTTATGGTCCTGAAACTGTTTGTGCTCTTATGGTATCATTTTCAGGAGGTTGATAGATTCCAGGAGTTGGAAGATGAGTTGAAGCTTAGGGGATACAGTGGCATTTGGAAGGTGCGTTTTCCTGCGATTATGTCACAAGAACATTCATATTCCCATCTCTCTACATGTGTTTATCTCAAAGGCATGTATATATGTTGGACACTTTTAAACACCAAGATGCACTTTCATTTACACGTTGGTCTTCTGAATATCAGAGGATAAACATCTTATTGGAAAGATATATCATAATCAAAGTTCAGAAACATAAATTTCCCACTTAACTGGGGTTCTTCTGTTTAGCTAATGGTTGACTACATCTGGAATTTTGGGTTACTGTATGCATAAAAGCCACTAGAAGAAGAATACCATCAACAACTGGTAAAATTTTAAACAAATACCTTTTGGGTTTAATTGATTGTTAAAATGAAAGAGGGTTTAAGTTTTTTATTTATTAAGTTTAATGGATCTATATTTTGGATAGACTAGAAAATCTGTGCAAGTCTGAAACTTCACAGGACTGGTTTAATTTCTTTTGAATGGGAGAAAATTCATATCTTGTGGTGAGGAATCCATCATTAGTTGGATTTGAGCTTGGTTGTGGTTTATGTACTTGTTAGGTCTCTAAACCTACTAGCTAAACTCTAGAGTAAGATGCTTTAACATGATAGCAAAGGCTAGTTTATTTGGCTCTATTTGCCAATGGCTTGGAAAAAGAAAGTGGCCTGAAACTGTAGCAAGATTTGATTGATGTGTAAAAAAAGTAAGAATGTTTGATATGGAAAAATGAAAAATTTTGTTTTGCAGTGATTTTTTTATTTGAATAGTAATAAAATGTGATTGATGTGATGTAAAAAGTAAGAATGTTGGAAATTGAATTTGAGATGAATAGTATGGGGCTTGTTTTGAGTCCATTGGCAAAAAGCCTTTGTTGTTGGATTCAAAATGTCATACCCATTTCTTGGATCATTGGACCTGTTTATCTTTTTCTTGGTTGGGCCTCATTGTGCCAGCAAATCCACTGTTGTTGGGGTCTTTAGCGTGTTGTTGGTAAAGTGGTTAGTATCAGGATTGTGCCTAGGATTTTCAGGATTGGATTGTAGGATGGTATTGTATGATCGTAGTATGCTAAATAAAATAAAAAATGAATAAAAAGCTCAAGACTAGTATTTCCAGCGCCTAAAATCGTAATTATATATATATATATATATATATAGATGGAATCAAGTCTCTTTAAGAGAGGAGTTTCTAGAGAATATTACATGGAGTTTTTTTTGCCTCTCCTCTCGCGATCTTCTTTTCTGCCCCATAGACCTTAGCTGAATAAAATTAACCCACACAATGTTGTAGTGTAGAAACTTCCTTGTTATTTTTGCTCCTTCTAGCTAGATGTTTTCTTTTGTATGCTTATGGGAGCCTTATGCTTTTAATGATATATGTCGATTACTTTTCTGGAGGTGGCTTTCAGTGAAACGTGAACTTTGCTAGAGTAACTCAAGATTAGGAGGTGGATGCCTTTGCCTCATTCTTTAGGATGTTGTATTTAGTAAGAATGAGAAGGGAAGGGGAAGACAAGTTGTGGTGGGTCCCTTCCAAAAGAGGGTTGTTTGGTGTTAAATTCTTCTACAGGGTCATGGGTTGTCATGGTGGTTTCCGTTTCCCTTGGACGAGTGATTAAGGTTCCGTCGAGGGTGGCCTTATTTGTGTGGTGGCACCGTGGCGGCTCTAGGGAAAATCCTTACCATGGATAATCTTCGGAAGCAGCGTATCATTGTGGTTGATAGGTGTTGTATGTGCAAAAAGAATGGAGAGTCCGTGGACCATCTTCTTCTTTATTGTAAGGTTGCTTGTGCCATTTGAAATTGTTTCTTTAATTGATTTGGTTGTTTTAGGTTATGCCTAGGCGAGTAGTCGATTTGTATGCTTGTTTTTGGACTGCCGGTAGAACTCGGAGTGTTGCTATGTGGAAGGTGGTGTCTTCATTCCTTATCTGGTATTTATGGAGGGAAAGAAATGATATAAGTTTTAAGGATTGCGAGAAGACTTTGGAGGAGATTAACTCTTTATTTTTCAACACTTTGTATCTTTGGACAACTACTTATGTTTTTCCTTTGGCGATTAGTTATCAAGGTTTTATTGTTCTTTTTGCTCCTACTAAGTAGGTGGCTTCTCTTGTATACTTCTTGTGCACGTAGGGTTGCTGTACGCTTTTAATGATATCTTGATTAGTTATAAAAAAAAAAAAAAAAAAATGCAGTATAGAAAGTGCTATTGCAATGTTGTAGCTCCTACATCCCACAAAGAGCATATTCTATTCACCTATAGTAGCTCCAAGGCCAGATGCAATCTGTGTGCGCACGCGCACGCATTCCAACTTCAAACTATTGTTGGGTTGTAATTTTATGAGATCATATGACTTGGTGATTCTGCTATGATCCCACCAAGATTCGACTTTACATCTAATTCGGATTATCTACAACATTTTTTCTTTTTCTTCATATATATATATAATTTTTATTTTTTATATATAAGTAATGCGAATTAATTAAAATCAGCATAAGGAGCCCCTGTGTACACACATAGTATACAAGAAAGGCGCAACGAAACACTGACCCAACCCAAACAAAAGTCCCATAGAACGTCGAAACCCTAGACCCTTAATACTCAAAACCCACAATCTTATCCTCCCGATAATTCTCCTCATCAAGGGTAGAAAGGAAGGCCACAATCATTTCCTCTTGCGCCTTGGTGCCGAACCCCACCTTGGAGCAAAGCAAAGACCACTCCCAGGGAGAGAACGAAGGAACACTACCCGAATCCTCATCCATCCCTTCCCCGAGAACACTATCCAACGCCGAAGAAGAATGAGACAGACCGGGCTCACCGTGAGCTGCCAGAGAAGAGCTCGGCTCGAGTAAATCCCGCCTAAGAAAACCCACATCAACACAAGCCTTTGACTCCCACTTGTGCTTGTTTTTGTGCTTATAAAACATCAAGGGCTTAAACATCTTTTGGGAGGAGTCTACTGACACCTTTTGCGAAGATTGAATAGGGCTACCCCAAGACCCAATGCTTGAAAGCCCAGGACCTTCTTTAGGACCCAACACCAACCCGGGGCCTGTGTCCATAGAATAGAGGATGAACTTGACTTAAGAAAACCTCGTTGGTGAGAACCTCACGAGGAAGAGGACCCCTCATGTCGGGCATCAGGACTCACCTGTACGTCTACAACCCCTGGAGAGTTTTGGTCTACGACCAGAATAGACTGTGTAACACTCATAAATATAGAGTTTAAAGTGCACATATGGGTAACACAAAAATCATCATGGGTAGCAAAGATTAATTATAGATATATATATTTATGCCTAGCAAGACCAATTAGAATAGGAGACCCGAGACTACTTGTGGGAGACATTGACCAATTAGATAACAGGAAGAGCCTTCTAGAATATAGTGGGAGATTTATTTTTAGTTTAAAATTCCCAAACCAACGTATTGTTCAAAAACTCAGGGTGAAATGTGTCCCTCTTCCCTCTCTCCGTTTGCCACATCTTAGCCATGCTTCAGCCTACTCCGATTTTTGAAATTACATCTCAGTCATGCCTTGAGCAGGCAATAAGCTCGTGACACGAGTTGCCTCTTTCTCTGATTATTTAGAAACCCAAAAGTCCTCTCATCTCCCTCACGCACATTCTGAAACATAGCAAGCAAGAAGGCCTGTCTCAAGTTCTCGTCCAATCCATTTAATCTGTATTTTTCTTTCTTTCTTTCAGCATCATTCACTCACACCCGCATCTGACCCAGCCTCCCAAGCTAAGGAAATCACCTCATCACTTCTCTCTTTCTCTGTTTGACGTTCTGTTCTTGGAGAAATTGAGAAACAAGTGGTGGAGTTGGAAGTATGCTAAAGACAACCTTGTGTTCTTTATAATCTCATTGCATTAAGAGGTTGTCTCGAGGATTTTGAGTTTTATCACCGAATTGCCAAATGGGGAGTTTGTTAGATATTTGTCTGTATTTAATTGGCTAATTTCGGTGACTAAAACTTTTGTAAGTTGTTTACTTCGTTTCTGGAAGTTTTTGTAACACTTATAGGAAGGCAGTGCTGCTTGTTCGCAATGCCGTTCGAATGCTACAATTCACTGAAGAAAACACGGGAGGTCAGAGTTGACCGTTTGAATGCCCGTTCGAATGCCATTGTTCACGGCATATGTATTGTTCACGACACTGTTCACAGGTACTGTTCATTGGAGGCTAGAGCTGATCGTTCGAAGCTCCGCTCAAACGGTGGTCGCAAGAAGTTGTAATATGTTTATTTAATCATCTGGACCATGCTAGGGTTTCATTTGACAGCTTGGAATCATGGAAAGTTTCACTCAGCAGAAATTAGTGGAAGCATGCAAGCATAGGAGCATGTGAAGATTCCCACTCAGCAGGAATTAGTGGAAACATGAAGATTCCCACTTAGCAGGAGTTAGTGGACAGCCTGTCAGAGCACTTCCAGTTGTGGAAGCATTGACCGTTTGAACGCTAGGGTTTGTCGTTCGAATGGCTAGTGGTGACAGCTTTGAATCTGCTTTCCAGAAAGCATCTTTTAGTGGAGCATGCCTGTCTGAAAATATACTAAGACTCCCAAATACACCTAGAGGGGGGGTGAATAGGTGTTTATCAAAATAAATGCGGAATTAAAATTAACCACATGCAGCAACAACAATCACCAAAAATATGTAAAGCGATAAAGCTTGAACACAAGTATTTTTGCTGACAAAGTGGAAACCAAGAACCTCTTCTTGGAAAAATCACTCCTGGGAAGCCAAACCTAGAATAATCACTATCAGACAAATTATCAAGAGATTACAGACACGGGGACACTTACAACCCTTTGCAAGTCCTTGGCTCTGTACGAATCAACAAGCCTCCAGCTCGTCTTTTTAGCTCACAATCCTCTTCAAGTGATTCTCTTTTATCGGACCCTTCTGGTAGACTTCTTCTTCAAAGTTGATTACACAATACAAATGATCAACAACAACACTTGCTATCACAAAATAGCAATTACTCGAAGAGAGTTATGGCTTGATGGCACATGACAAAATCTCTCTTAGCACACAATGAAACAAACAATAAAGCACTAAGGCTTTTCCCTCAAAGTAGAGCTTCTCTCTTGCTTTTTGCTTAAGAAAAACGAATGCCCACTCCCATATTTATTGCTTCCTAAGAACAGGGCTTGTCAACATTAATTAAATGACATTTGTTGACGGGCGTTCGAACAACTATACTGGGCGTTCGAACTACAAGTGCTCCTTGTGCTGGAAGTGTACGACAGAGCATCTTGAAGTGGGTGATAGACTGGTAGTGGGTGTCAAGCTGTCTGTCAGATGGCGGTCGACCGGTCAGAGGCCCATGTGCTGTCAGTAAGTGGGAGATAGGCATGCTCCACTAAAAATGCTTTATGAAAAGCAGATTCGAAGTTGTCACCACTAGCCATTCGAACGGCAAACCCTAGCGTTTCAAACGGTCAGTGCTTCGACAATTGGAAGTGCTATGACAGGCTGTACACTAACTCCTGTTGAGTGGGAATCTTCATGTTTCCACTAATTCTTGCCAAGTGGGAATCTTCACATACTCCCATGCTTGCATGCTTCCACTAATTTCTGCTGAGTGGAATTTCCCATGATTCCAAGCTGTCAAATGAAACCCTAACATTGTCCAAATGATTAAATAAACATATTACAAGTTCCTGCGACCCATCATTCGAACGGAGCTTTGAACGGTCAGCTTTGACCTCCAATGAACAGTACCTGTGAACAGTGTCATGAACAATGCGTTCGAATGGGGCTTCGAACGATCAGCTCTGACTTCTTGTGTTTTCTTCAGTGAATAGTAGCATTTGAACGGCACTGCGAACGAGACTTCGAACGAGCAGCACTGCCTTCTTGTAAGTGTTACAAAAACTTCCAGAAACGAAGTAAACAACTTACAAAAGTTTTAGTCACCGAAATTAGCCAATCAAATACAGACAAAAATATCTAACAAACTCCCCCTTTGGCAATTCGATGATAAAACTCAAAATCCCCGAGACAACCTCTTAATCCAATGAGACTGTAAAGAACACAAGGTTGTCTTTAGCATACTTCCAACTCCGCCACTTGTTTCTCCCCCTTTTTGTCACAAATTGACAAGGGGGCGCACCTATTTCTTGAAACACTCCACAAAAATCATAACACATGTGGAACAGGAAAGCTCAAAAAACAAAGCACAAACTCAACAAAATTCATGAAAAAGAGATGCATGATCATGAATACGACTTCTCCCCCTCAATTTATGACCCATTTAACATGTAAGAGCAGGAGCATTAAGAAGAGTATATCCAATGAATGATTAAGAATTGCATGATAGGATAAACTCTTTGTTGAGTGTGCCAAAAATACCCAAAGCATGTAAGAGTATCAAAAGATGAATGAACATGTCATTTTTATACACCACTCAAATGTCAATATGTACCATCACAACCCATGCCATTGTGTTGTGTGTGACAAGCCTCAATTAGGAGCCAAGCAATGGACAAAAATATATTGACAAAGAAGCACATAAAACTTCCAAACCAAGTGAAAGAAATTCATATCTTGTTTTGAGGTTAGAAGTCAAACCTTATTGCTAGGGCCTAGTAAGGTGTACATAAACAAACGCTCCTATAAAAGATCTAAAGCTGCACAGTCTACATAAACAAAAGCTGCATAGTCTATGCTAGTCCCAAGTGATCTAGTCTATCAATGGAGTCCCAGACACTACTACTACTACTGCTCCTGCTAATCCAAAAAGCAATAAGTTTAAGTGTCCCAGTCATAGGGCCAGATGATCGAGTCTTTAACAACCAGAAGGCCCACCGGTACCCCTTCCTCAGTGCTATGATATATAGGGCCATCTGAAAAGTTTATAGTGAAAGAGTTGAGTTCAACAACTCAGTAACTAAACACAACACCATATTAACAGGATGCTAAAATACATGCTATGCAGATTTTTATGTCATAATCTCAGTCATGCACAACAATAATTTTTACATAATAAAATAATTAATAAATAAAGGAAGAATAGTACGTTGGTTATAAAATGAGTAAGCACTTTCTTTCATTTTTCTTTAAAAAAAATGTTTCACCCTTTGACCCAACTTCGCAATTTTACTATGAGCGGTGCACATTGGTTTGTCCCGAAGGAATCCATAGGCTCATCCTGTCGTCACAGGGAAGAGCTACCGGGTTGGGAACTTCCCTAGGTGAAGGCCACCCAGCCGATAACACACACCTTCTCGTAACTGTTCTTCGGTGTTTTTGCCATGCTACTCATGCGATCCAGTACCAGTTGTGACATTATAGTGCCTCGAGGTTAAACATTTATAAATATGAATGTACATGTAACAGTTCATATAAACTTGCGAGCTCATTTATAATTGTATAATACACCATGAAACCTTGAGAGCTCTTTTCATTCATACTTATAGTCATGTACAAATCATAAAAATGTTAAGGTAATTGTAACACGTAAAACTCTTTAAACAATGACATGTGAATGAATAAAACTTGGCAATAAAATATAAAAGGAAGTGCAATTTAAAAGCATGTATGGATGAGTTATAAAATCACCAACCTTTTTCCAAAAGTTCTGTTGGGGTTTTTAGGGTTGCATCCCCATACCTGAATTCGATGATGGGTAGCGTTGGGTTGCTCTTCTATTTAGATAAATTGTAAGGATATGCTTAGAAGAGTATTTTGAAATTTCAAAGTCTAAAATTAAATCAAGGTATCTTTAAGGATTAATCTTATAAGGGCATGAATCATTAAAAGGAGTTAGATTGATCCTATGGTTTCCGAGGTGTAGTCCCACCCCAATGACACACGATATTGTCAGCTTTTGGCTCCCCTGAACAAAACTTCTTAGGAGGTCACTCATCCTGATACTACTCTCACAGAAGCACACTTAACTGTGGAGTTCTAATGGGATTATGACTGTCATGGCTTTAAAATGCGTTGTTGTTATGAAGGGTGCGAGTATACATATAAGCACATCCCCATCTTCATACCCAGGCGACGTGGGACGCTACAGATTGCGAGTGCCGGATCGCCATTGGCGTGGTCTTTGACGAGAAAGAAAGCTCACTGGCGTCAACTAGGCACTTCGAAATGACCATCTACAACTATCATATTGTAAGACTGTATGTCCTACGATTTGGATTGTGATTTATACAAGGGTTATGTGTTTATGTGCTTGTTGGGCTTCTCTACCTACTAGTGTAAGTTTTTGTGTTGGATGCATTGATGTTTTATTTTTTGGATAAGTAATAAAACTTTTTATTAGAAAACAAAATGGTTATCCCATGTGCAGAAAATGTGTACACGAAGCCTAAAGAATCACAATCAAAAAGAAAGAGAATTAATAAAATTTACAAAAAAAAAAATGAACGTCATGGAAGTGGTTTCTACACATGAGACCACTCAAACAATAGTCTTAAGAACATATCAACTCAATAATAGACAAATCCACACCAATGACCATACAGTTATTTCTTTCCTTCCCAATTGTCCATATTAACTTTCCTTCCAAATTATTTCTCTTCACCTAATGAGCACATCATTCTCCTTCTTGAGCTTCAGCCATTGGACTCCACATTCTCGTTCTCCCATTGAATCAACAAATGGTACATAGTTTCACCATTGCATTTGCACAGAGAACTCAATACTAGAATAATATATATATTTTTAATGAGAGTTTGCTGTTAGAAGCAACTTTTGTGGGAACCTTGCTGCACGAAATACCCTTTCAAGGAAATAGCACTCCATTGGATCCTTGTAAGAACTCATAAATAGCATGAACATCAAATTTACCACATATGTTTAACCTCCACGTCAAATGATCAGTTACTTCACCCATTGAAGTCTAATTTAAGAAATCAACTTACTCCAATTCCCAATCATGGAAAGCTTGTATAGATCTGAAGATTCAATGGGCGCGTTTTCCCATAATCTACAGGCCCTAAATAAGAGCGCATGGAAGCATTTTTGTCCTCTGCAATTAAATAGAAATCAGGGAACAACTCTTTCAAAGCATTATCTCCATACAACCTATCATGTCAAAAACGCACTCGTGTACAATCCCCATCCACAAAACTAATACAACTAGCAAATGTTTCCAGCCTGCCCTAATGCTTCTCCAAAGACCACCGATGAATATTTCTCAACAACTCCATGGTCCAATGGCCCAAGGTTTCCCCATACTTGGCGCCAATAACTCATCTTCCAAAGATGACCCCTATACGCTCCAAATGCCACAACTGTTTACCTAAGCTTGATTGAAGTTCTTAATTTTCTTTACCCTAACCCCCATTCCCGAAAGAAGAACACATCTTTATTTTTACTAATAAGATCTGGTCAACTTCTCTAATCTATTTTCCATATGGTGGGCTTGGGTGGTGTTAGTAAAGAGGATAAAAAGTAAATTAACAGGCTAGATAGAGTACCTCAGATATACACAAAGTTTGGGTTTATGGTTATGAACTTGTGATATTGACCAACTATTAATTGATTCACTGTCTAATATCTTTCTATTTAGAAGAGAAATATGTAGAAGTTCTCATGGTACAATATGTCTAACAATGTTTTTGATTAAAATATAGATGCGCACTGGAATGCCAGTTGATGGCTGCGCAATCTTTTGGCGAACATCAAGGTAAATTATATGTGTAGCGTTTACGATCCCTTATTAGCATGTATTAACTGGTATTTAATGTCAAATTATGTCCACGAGCACATATACCACATAAACTCCCACAAAATGTCTGATTACTGTGTATTTGTGAATCAAACATATGTATTTGTTCCTCTACTTATCCAGATAAATAAATGTTCCTACAAAATTGTAGTTTTAAACAAGCAAAATTTTCCAAACCAATGTTCTAGTACTAAAATTTACATTATGTTTAGGACAGAGTTTTCCTCTAAACTGGGTTGGAGGAATTTTCTTCAAACCTTGTCTATAAAAGTGACATATGTCCATTTTTTTAATAACATGTGAGATGCACATGAGTTTTTAATAAAATTTATTTCAACTTTGTCCTTGCTATTAAAAAAATATGTGTTTTTCATATGTTCAAGTGACACGTGTCACTTTTATAGATTAGGTTGAAAGAAATTCGTCCAACCTAGTTTGGAGGAAAACTCTGTTCTTATGTTTAATTATCTCCTCCTTACCTTCGTGCCTTTCGTACTGTCTATGGAGGGAAAGAAACAATAGGAGTTTTGAGGACAGCGAGAGGACTTTGAAAGAAATTAAGTCTTTATTTTTCGACACTTTGCATCTTTAGAGAGCTGCTTATGTTTCTCTTTTGGTGATTAGTTATCATAATCTTCTTGTTTTTTTTTCTCTACTAGCTAGGTGGTTTCTCTTGTATACTTCCTATGTATATGGGAGCTCCTTATACTTTTTGATATTTCGATTACTTATAAAAAGAAAAATATCCCCTCATTAACTTTCTTGGTACCATGAGATTGCTTTGTAGGATCTATCACGTTGATAGTGAGTCTATCTTCACAATGATTGAGTAGATGGTCACATTTCTACATAAACCTAATTAAGGTTCCTTGAAAGTGTCGTTCTTTGCTTTGTCGGCCGCTTTAGGGAAAATCATTATTATGGATAATCTAAGGAAGCAGCATATGATAGTGGTAGATTGGTGTTGTATGTGGAAGAAGATTGGGGAATCCTTTGATCACCTTTTACTCTACTATGAGATTGCTAGTGCCTTATGGAATTTGATATTCAGTCTTTTTAGGTTAGACTGGGTTATGCGTAGACGAGTGGTAGATCTCTTCACCTATTGGACAGAGCAGTTTGGTAGTATTCATAGGGCAGCAGTGTGGAAGATGATTCCATCTTGCCTAATGTGGTGCATCTGGAGAGAAAGTAATTATTGAAGCATTGTGATTTTGTTTTGTTTTTCATGGTTTTTCATGAATGCTAGCGCCGCCAAGAGTTGGGTTTTTTTTTAAATTTTAAATTTTATAATTCATCCTGATGCTATTATGGTTTTTATCTTCAAGAAAATGTCTTGGTAATGGAGTTGTCTAAAACTTAATTGTATTATCTCTACATTAGATTCAAGTTGCTTCATGAGGAGTGCATTGAGTTCAATAAGCTTGGACTTCGGGATAATGTTGCTCAAATTTGTGTGCTGGAGGTACATCAGATCTTTGTAACCATTAACCTGAAATACAGTTTTCAATTGTTTTTTCTCAACTTCCCCATTCCCTCTGATTTGACATGCCTTCTAGCCAATAAATGCGATGTTATGTTTTTTCTGACAGTTAAATAATCAAAATTGCACTGAAGAGACTGCAGCCCTACCGATAAGGTAATTTATGGTTAACTTGCTGATAAAATGTATATTTGTAATAAATTTGCTTTTGAATATCTTCCATATTAGGACATAATTAGTCTACTTATGACTTAATATTTGCAGATTAAAGTACTTCATGAAACATTGATCTTTAAGGATGGGAAGCTCTTTATTGTTAATAAAGTTTTCATTTTTCTTCTAGTCCTTTATTGTGAATTTATAATATGATCATAATTCTGTGGTGAAAATGAAGTCTCAACGCCACTGATTGTACTTGTTCTTGAATTGAACTTTAGAAACCCTAAACTTGAGTTTTAACCGTGTGCTTGTTGAACAAAATAATGAACTGGATGAGTTAGTGTCTTTCTGGATACTTGGTTTCTTAATAATATGGGGCCTGGAGGAGGAGAAATAAGACAAGGGTAATATTATCCATGCATTACTTTATGTTAAACAAGCGCGCATCCCTTTTTATTAACTATTATTAGTCTCAGCTGATTTTTTTCCCTTTATTTTTAATTCAAATTGCGACTTCATGTGTAGTTAGATGTTTGAAGCATATCTTCTCTGAATGATACTGTGCCATTTACTTGGCCAGCTTTGTGCTCTCTTGTTGCATGTATTATGTGCTTTTCAATTTTTGCATATGATGAACCTTACTGCTTTTTTCATGCATGATCAATACAAATTTAATTTCTATATCTGCAGCTCATCAGGTTCGTGTAAGGTTGTCATATGTAACATTCATGTGCTTTACAATCCTAAAAGAGGAGAAATTAAGCTTGGCCAGGTATTTACGTTCTCTGGTGCAGGCTAGGCAGATTTTTTCTTTCCTATGTAATTCTGTTATCATCATTTGTGTGTTTATCTTGATTTGTAATTGATTGACATGATCATGGGGCAAATTGACAAGATTGACACCCAATTTTCTTTTTCAAAGATGTAAAAATTTGCCCATGTTTTTTCTTTACTATGATTTATTTTTCCCTTATAGTATTGAAGCATTTGTTATATCTTTGTACTATGATTTTGATTCTTTCAGTGCAGCTGATACTGCTGTATCACTACCTAATATTGTTATAGGAAGGTTGTTTTCCAATGTACTTCTCTGTTGGTGTTTTTAACCATTTTCCTTCTCTACTCTTAACCTTTTATCTCTATATTGTTTATGCAAATGATGTAAGATATTTGCTTCAAGGTTTGGTGAATATATAAATGGAAAAAGGGGAAGGTTTATGTGCTTGCTTGAGGTGGAGTATTTTATGCCACATTATCTATTAACAAAAAGAAAAAGTTTTTGCCGTGTCAATATTTTTCATTCTAGATCAATTTGGCACTTTTTTTTTTTTTTGATAAGTAAATATCAATTTGGCACTTGGATACTAGATTGACTATATTGCATGTAATCATTGTTTGTTGTGCGTATTAGGTGGTGTGTTGCACTAGATGTTACTCATCTTGGTTTTTGACAACCGCACTGTGATGCTTGTTGAGGCTGCCCCATAATCTGAAGCTATGCTCTGTATCACATTGCATGTAAAACCTGTTTCATGCCAATTTTGTATAAGAAATCACGTAAAGATTTATTGTGTGCGAACTGTGAAGTCCATCATATACTTCTTGACCTGCTACAATGCTAATGTTTGTCTGTTCCACCTGTAATTGCTTTCCGCCCTTATGTCTGCTTCAAACAGGTCAGGGTGCTCCTAAACAGGGCTCATTCTGTTTCAAAGCTCTGGGACGATGCTCCAGTTATTTTTTGTGGGGATTTTAATTGTACCCCAAAGGTTATAACTTTTTTGACACTTGAAGTTTCAGTTTTGTGTTTTGGTGTTATGCAATCTTTGAATTGAATTTCTGTTTTAATGTATCATGACAACTACATTCTTGTTCTCACATCAGAGTCCATTATACAACTTTCTCTCAGAACGGAAGGTAAGCCTTTTCTTTTCTATGTTTGATAATTTGTTGGGTTTATGAATTACAATATGTAATGTATATCAGTCTGTTGCAGCTAGATATATCTGAAATTGGTAGAGATAAGGTATCAGGACAAGCTAGTGCAGTAATCCCTGCACTAAGACGATATAATCCAAATCCTGGGTAAGGCCTGTACATGTCAAATGTTCATTTGATGAGATAATCTAGGTTTATTTGTGTGACCCTAAATGTTGAAGCTTGCAAGATATTGCAGGACTGGATCTGCTAATAATTCAAGTTCAGATCCATCATTGGTAGATGGCAAGGAAATTAACTCAAGTACTTCTTACAGTGAAGGTGGGCTTCCTGCTGGTCATACTACGCATAACGAGATTCATAAATACGCTCCAGTAGCTTCCCATCCTGAAGAGGTTTACTCTGATGCGAACCACACTAGATACAATGAGAACGTAAATGCCCCAGCTCATTTGAGTACTGGATCACTAGGTGGACATGCCGAGTCCAATGACTATGTAGAAAATGAAAGTGTGAACTGTGAGGATCCTACAATCTCCTTTCTGGGAAATCATGATTCAACCATGGCCAGGATTGATCCAGAGTGTGCCGATCCTTTTAACTCAGAAATTTCATCATCTGAGCGATCCTGCCAGACTTCCTTCTCCAATGCTGGTGAAGTCTTTCCTCCAGGGAACTTAGGAAATCTATCACCCCATCAAAAACCAAATGATGATGTTGGGGAGAAACTGGAGAATTTATCTCTAAATGAGCTTGATAAAGCAGTGGCAGAAGGTGGAAATGTAGGTGAAGATAGTACATTTTTATCTGCATTGCACGATAGTCGAGATGCCTTCCCATCTGATTTTGGTCAATTAAGATCAGATCTTGCAGTATCAGATCACTCCAAGGAGCTTGAATCCATTCCCCACAACTCACCTTCGAGTTCTCTGAATGATGAAATTGAGGATGATTTATCTCCAGGCTTGGATTCAGAGCCTGTTGATATGGAGAAAACAGCTTATGACCCATCATTATGGACTCCAATGGAAATAGAAACAGCAACGGGCAATGCAGACTGCAACCTTTTAGAACATCCTTTAATGCTTAGGAGCACATACACAGAAGTCAAGGTGGATCAAGCTTTTACTTTTGCTCTTCCTTTGAACTTTCTATTCGATGTGCATAACAATCATTGATTTTTAAAATTTTGCAATGATTAAATATTATGTAATCTTGATTGCACAACTATGATCTGCATCGGAAGTTATACATTTCTGCGTCTTTGCAGGATTATTCAGGGACTAGAGACTCAAATGGAGAGCCTTTGGTGACCAGTTACAACAGGTGTTTTATGGGCACAGTTGATTACATATGGTAAGTGCTTCCAAGATTCTGCTGTTCCTGATGCAGTATTCTGTCAAATGCTTATTAAAGTGGAGTTTAGATAGGAGCAATCACACATGAGGAACATGTTTTTTGATCTATTCACACGATGACTGTTTTTCCTGTTATATCTAGCAGTATTATGGGTATACCTAATGTGAATTTGAGATTTAATTTATGTTCTTTTGTTAGTTTTCAAATTTGATTTGACATCCAGGCGTTCTGAAGCTCTCCAGACCGTCAGGGTTCTTGCTCCGATGAAAAAACAGGCTATGCAATGGACTCGAGGATTCCCAACAAAGGTATATTAGGTGTAAAAATTTGAGTTCACTTTAAATGGGTGGAAGGCCATGCTAACTATAAAATCCAGCAAAGATCAAGGGACTTGAGTGGTTCAAATATTAACTATAGTAATATCTAATCAATTTTTTGACAATATATGTGCCCTATAAAAGAAAAAGTTGTTCTATTCCTTCCGATATTTTGTAAGATAAACCTGTATATTCTGGTTAAACTGGTGCTATTTTTACTGTCAATCACGTTATTGTGGCAGATGAAGTGGTTCTTCAGATAAACCTACCTCCCCGCCCTTTTCTTTTTCTATTTCTTTTGCTGGCAGGTTAAGCTTTACATGTTTTCCTAGCCCCATATCCGCATCCCAGCTTGAAATTCCATACTTAAGAGCATTGCTTGAATGAATGACAGATTAATTAATCCTAGAAACTACCTGCACTTTAGAATATAGTTTAATTTTATTGTAGTTATATTCCACTTAAGCTATTTTTTACCAACTTTGTTCTACAGAAATGGGGAAGTGATCATATTGCCTTGGTTGCTGAATTGGCCCTCGTGAAAGGCGTGAGAAATCATAACAAGGAAGTTAAATAGCAGTGGAGATCTGAGGTTTGCACAGAAAAGTTGCAGGACTAGTGCACCAGTTCATTCAGTATTTAATTTTTACCCTGTACCAGCAGCGAGCATTAGCTCGTGGAGAAGTCCACAGTTTTACTCACAACAATTTAAGGTCAGTATAGTCCTTTGCATCATTTTTGTTTTTTGATTTTTTGTGTATATCTTGTTACTAAATTAATGCTCAAGTTGTTTTCTTGCGAATAAAAAAAAAAATGATTTTCATTTAATGTAATGTCTGATTTTGACCAAGAGAACTACACTAGTGGGTTCTTGATCATACAAGGTGATGCTTGGGTTATAGAATTCATGCATATTACAGGAATAAATTTATGGAAACCTCCAAATTATTGGGAACCATATTTACTTTAGAAGGATTAAAATTTCCTTGAAGGTGAGATGAATTGAAAAAGTTTCCCCGAATCCAAGCAGTTACTGGGTTGTTGAGTGAATAGATATTCTCCAGTTTTTGCATTCTAGGCGTGACAAATTGTCTCTCTCATTTACAGAGATAAACTTTGCCTAAAGCTTAGTTTATGAACCTCATTCAAGCTTCTTCAGGAATAAGCTAAGCTAAGCTTATTGCTTAGTTCTCATTTGTTTTGGTGTAAAACATTTTTTGAAAAATATTTTTTTCTATTTTTCAGGATTTGGCACATTGCAAAATATTGGTCAATTTAAAAACGTTTTCAATGAAGAAAAATAACTTTCATGAGGCGTAAAATGGTTTACGATTTTCATCTGCGTAAGCTATGGTTGAAAATGCGGTTACTAAATTTTACTAACCGCATCCGCTAGGCGGTTAGCGGATAGCGGTCTGTAAACATATAACCGCTCACTATAACTGCTTTTTTCAAAGTTGAGCCTTTGGGCCAATTTTCAGTTTTAGGCTTTTTTTAAATATATACCACATTGTGCCAAATTGCTCCAAAAAGAGCACATTGAAAAATCTAAAATATTTCACCCTAAATTTAAATATATTTGTACTTAAAAAAAGTCATTAAATGTAAATCATAACTTGTTAAGAATACAAGTTATACTAATATAAAAAAATAATGATGTGTAAAATTAGATTTGCCATAGAAGTAGATACTGACGTAAAATCGGTTCTTGTGGTTTATCTGATTTGGAATTAACTCCATGTAATATTAAAATGACTTCAAAAGTCCTTCAGGTATGTCAAAAAAATAATTTAGTTTATGCAGTCAAATTTTGTTTATTAATTTAACAGATTATGATAATATAAAACATTAGAGCCAATAAAATTGTGACATTTGTTTTATATAAGTCGGCCACACTAACAGAATTTGTTAAATTAACGGACAGAATTTGACTGTAGGACTAAATTGTTTTTTTTGGCATATTTCAGGGACTTTTGGATTTATTTTGATACCACATTAAACTAATTATAAATCAAGTAACACATGGACTAATTTTGCATTTTTTTCCTAAATATAACTCCCTACTCTTGGCTCTCTAGTGTAAATCTACGCATAGTCAGCACCTATGCTTGGCTCAAATTTTTGAATTTTCATGGGTTGCAACATAATCTTTTGTCGTTTAAAAATAAATGAGTATGTGTTGGTGAAACCATCGTAAGAGACTCTCATGGGGATAATATCACACCAGACAACATCCTCATAGGAGTTTTCTCAAAGAAAAGGAGACCAAACAACGATATTTCACTGGAATGGATGTATCATCAATCCAACCTACTTTGTACGACTTAGGGTGCTTTTCAATTAGGAGCTTCAATTTTTCTACAATCTCTTGGGACACAATGTTCATGCCACTACCATTACTAATGATCAAATTTAAGGCAAGCTTGTCATGTTCAACTTGTGTATGAAAGATATTTGTTTTAAGCGAGTCTTTCACTTCACCTTCCTCATAATCAATCGGCAAATATTTTTCCTTCAACTGAAGTTTCATCTCCTCCCAATCAATGATGGGTGGTTGCCAAAGACGATACAACTTTTCTTTGACGCTATGGTGGCCAACGTAGTCGAGTTTGCCCCTTAAGCTTCATCTTCATCTTCATCTTTCGAACTGAATTCAAAATTGCGAATATCAAAAAAGAAAAATAGTTGAAATTATGTTTGGATTGTTTGAAGAATATAAAATTTTGAATGAAGTTGAAAATTTTTGAGTTGAGTTGGGTGTTAGTGGTGTCAATTCAACCTAAAAAAAAAAAATTGAGAAGAATTGGGAAGAATTGTCTTCCTAAACCAGCCCTAAACATCGACTCACACACGCTAAATGGTAATATCTTCATTACATAGTTTCCTGCTCGGCCCCATAGCTGTGGAAACGTTCCACCTGCATGGTTATCTTCTATGTCAATTTGGAAGCTGATGCTGGTGTTAAACAAGCTACAGCCCACCAATAATTCAAGAGAAAAATTCACCACAGCTTGCCTACGAAATGAGCCAAAAAGCTCTTTTCTGGATATAAAATTTTTATTTTCTAATATAATCTCAAATATGCTTTTTAATTAAATATATTTCGCATACTTATTATTTTTAAACTTTTTTTTAGGCGGAAAGTCTTTAAATCAAACCAGTTTGGATTGTCTTTAGGAAAAAAATAAATGATAAAAATTAAAAAAGCACTCCAATTGTTTTTTTCACTGAAAGCAATTCTATTAGGAGTTTAACTTATATTAGGACTTGCCTTAAAACCTCATTTTTACGGCCCCCAATCAACAACTGACACATAAGCTAAACCATAACAAGTGCACAAAATTAACCTACAACCAAATACATTTGATGAAGAAAAGAGACCTGTGGCCGTGGGTCTGGTTGTGACCCACGGCTGGCCAGACCAGCCACGCACGGCTGGGTCACCCTCTCCGGCGCCGTCAGTCATCATCTTCGGCGCCATCAGTCACCTTATTCGGCCTTTAGGGTGATAAATCCTTAAAAGGTTAACCTTCCACCTTTAGGTTTTTGTTTTGAATCTATAAATGGGTATTGAGGCATTATAAACGGGTTTTGAGGTATTAGAAACGAGATTTGAGGCATTAAAAACGGGTTTTTGAGGCATCCACAATCGAGTCACAGGAGACCTAGCCGACGAGACCTACGGGATGGGTTGGGTGGCTCGCCGGCCACCCAACCCATTCGGCGAGCCACTCAGTTCAAAGCTCCTGTGTGTCACTTCTCATTTTGATTAAGTGTTTTTGTTCTTACTTTGATTTTTTGCATTTTTCTTAATTTGATGATGTGTCATGTTGGGCCATGGATCGGCCACATAGGGCCCAACAGACCTCTAAACCTGGTCCAAGGTATAAGCCCATTATGGATCAGGCCCGAACCGAGACTTACTTGGCCCAAACGACTAATAAATCGGCTAACCGAGGATTCATCAGATTAAATGACTCCCCGTTACCTAACACAAGACATGTATTCTCGAGGAATACTTGGGAACACGTGTATTCATATCCGTATCTTCTACCCATGATCCACCCTACAAATGTAACACACGTGGACTCTCGGGAAATGTGGGACCTACTATGCCAACGTGTTAGCCGCTACCAAATGCCTATAAAATTGGAGCTCCAACTCATTTTTTGGGAATCAATTCTTCTTGCTTGATTTCTCATTATGCTTATACACTCTCAAATACAATTATTAATTTAAGCATTAGAGATATCCCTCACCAGCAACCACCGACAACTTTTATCCTATTCTCATCTTCTTTTGTAGCTCAATGAATCCTCGGACACTGCTATAACTCCCAGGAGCTGTGCCACGTCATCATAAAAAACTGTTATCAACATGTCACATGGTCATTGAATGCTTTTGGCTGTTTTGCAGACCGGAGTGATGGGGCTCTCTTCTATCATTTACTTTTTACACAGAATATTCAAATAATTTTTTTCCCGGTATATGCAAGTTTCAACATGGCTACTAGAAAAGTAGAAAGTGTTAACGCTGTGCGGGGGACCAGACATTATGTCGTGCTGACAACTCTGGAGCAGAAACTGATTGTGCTGTCATCTCCTCAAGATCTTCATGGACCCCGGACATGATTACATGAAGTTCATGTCAAAGTAAATTTTTTTTTTTTTTTTCTGCAATTACATAATTTACATGCAGCTTTTACAATAATTATATTGGGCTAGTCAAAATATTCCTAACAAAAATAGCGTGCAAAAAAAAATAATAAAAAAAAATTCACTTAATACTCTCAAACTGCTACTCCAATAATAATTCACCTTCCAAACTATCAATTGTGACAATTTACTCCACAAACTATCAAAACGATAACAATATACCCCTAATTTTAACAAAATGACAAAATTACACTTACTAAAATAAAAACAAAAATACTAAAATTTAATTTTTTTTTTCAAAATTTTAAGGGTATTTTTGTCTTATTAAAAATTCTATATGAGTAATTTCATCATTTTACTAGCATTGAGGAGTACATTGTCAGTGTTTCTGTAGTTTATGGAGTAAATTGTCGTAATTGATAGTTTAGAAAGTAAATTGTCGTAATTAATAGTTTAGGGTGTAAATTATTATTGAAGTGGTAGTTTGATGAGGTTAAATATACTTTAACAAAAAAAAAAAAAAAAAAAATACACTCTTCATTCAGCCAGTTACTTTAGCCAAAGAATTGGCTAACCGTTAAGTACCATAGCTCAATAATACATATCATTCATTGTCCTTAATATAAAAAAAAAAAAAACCAAGTATCTTTTTCGAGCGAAATAAGAGAATAATGCATATGAAATTACTCTTTTGGGAAATAATTCATTGTCGTTAAACTTGCAAAATAGTTTATTATTTTTTTTCTTCACGTGATGCTTGTTTTTTTAACAAATTCATTATTACTTTTTGGTGAAACTTCATTTTGGCTCCCTGAACTTCTATATGATTTTACAAACTCTCTTGAACTTTCAAATCTCTTATTTTGGACCCCTGAACTTTCAATTACTCTTAGTTAGAATCATTCCGTTAATTTTAGCACTTAAAAATAAAACAAAAAGACCAAAATGTCCTTGATTTTCATTTTTAAAAAAAATAAAAAAACGTTTTGAAAGTTAAAATTTTATACAAAAGTCAGGGGTATAAACATCATATAACGTTTAAAATCTAACGGAGGTGTCCACATTGAGAGTAATTGAAAGTTCAATGGTCCAAAATGAGAGATTTGAAAGTTCATGGGGGATTGTAAAAGCGAATAGAAATTCAAGGGGCCAAAGTAAAGTTTCCCCTTACTTTTTAAACAGATTCAACCTTTTTTTTTTTTAAAAGAGTCAACTTTTATTAAAAAAAAAAAAATGGGAACTTCATGATCTTTTTTCCAACTCCATGGACAACTCTTTTTATTTATTTATTTATTTTCTTTTCATGAACTTCATGAATTACTAAAATTCACTATATTTCATTTTTTGTTGGAACATATGAAAAATATGATAATTAGGAAAGACAAAATTAAAAAAATATGATCATTTGAAAATTAAATTTTGAAAATTATAACCACTAGGAAATTACAAACTTTTAAAAATATGATTATTGAAGAAATAATATGAAAACTATAACTACTAGGAAATGACAAGCTTTTAAAAATATTGATGTATTTTTTTGGTCTAACAGTCTCTGATTGGACTCTCCAATGCTTAAGTTAGCAGTCGTATATGGGGTCAAAATGTAGCCGGAGCTAGTAATGTATTGAGAAATAAATGATCGATCTCTTGTACCGATGCCTGGTGTTCCCTTTTATAGGGTTTTTTTGTGTAATTGCTCCCTCAATCTTCTCCCTTCGAGTGATTGAGAGATAATTTAAAATAGTGAAGAAATAATGTGAGGTAGTTGAGATAATGTGGGATCTTATGAGATAATTGAGGGTTGTTGAAAGATAGTGGGACCCATAGCGAATTTTATCCCCAACAGTTACCCCCGATTCCCATGGGTGACTTGTCCAACTGGTCGGGCATCGGGGCTCCCGAAGCTGGCCCTTCTGAGGCTAAAGATTTGTTAAAAATCTTTGAAACATGTTTAATAAGAAAAAGATCTTTCGCTCGACTTTATTGTCTTGCTTATTCTCTTTTTCTTTTCACAATCTTAAAAATGAAACTTATGAGTTTAATTTTTGTGATTGCTTGACTGAATGCTCGGCAGAGTGCTTTGGCAGAGTGCTTTTGGCCGAGTGCTTGACCACGGAGAGTACCTAGGAACTTTTTCCTTCAAGAGTTTTCGTTCTAGGCTTTCTTCGAGTTTGTCTAACCGCTGAACATTCCTGCGTGGAGGCTTTTATGTTCAAGACGGGTTTAACCCTTGAACATTCCTACGTGGAGGCTTTTATGTTCACAGCGGGTTAAGTTCAAAAGCGCTTTGACATTGTATTTTTCGAACATTTCCTCAGGAAAGTGCCTTGGGTATGTCTCACCGAGTTATTCTTGAGAGATTGCCTTGGCTGCATTTCACTGAGGGTCCAACCTTAGAATTATCTTGCGTGGAGGCTTTTCAATTCTTAGTCAAACTGAGTTTGGAGTGCGCCTCTTCGGCTGTGTCTCACAAACGTCCTCGGGAAAGCCTCTTCAGCTGTATTTCCCGAGGCGGATTTTTTGTTTATTTGAAGCTAGTTTTCCCTCGACTGGGTCCTTGGTGGTGATGGTGACTTTAGTGCTTGACCTTTTGATTGAAGTACTAAGTTGCTCTCTCTTGGTATGCTACCATGATTACTTGGGGTTGGTCTTGCTTGTTTTGCAGGAAGTCAAGGTGTAGCTTGAGGCCTTCATCGTTGCACTTGGGCCGAAAGGTCTTTACGCGAAAGCTTCTCGATCCAACCCTGGCTAGGATGACTGCTTCCTTTGCGCTCACCAAGCCTTTTCTTCAAAATTTTGAAGATGATCTTCAAATCAGATACCTCCCATTCCAGGATATGTGACTCTCGGGATCCTAGGTGAAATTTCAGGAAGGTTCGACGATGGTGAGCAAGGGCGAGGCGACCATGGACTCAGCGAAGCTCGGCAATGGCAAAGCTTGGCCTTGGTGCACCAAAGCGAGGTTCGGCCATGGTGAGGTGGAACGATGCTCACAGTGGAAAGGCGAAGCGAGGCTTGTCATGCTAAGGCGAAGCGTTGCTCGGCCATGCTGAGGTGGAGCGATGCTCGGCCATGCTGAGGCGAAGTGATGCTCGGCTATGCTGAGGCGGAGCGATGCTTGGGCATGCTGAGTCGAAGTGATGCTCGGCTATGCTGAGGCGGAGTGATGCTCGGCCATGCTGAGGCGGAGCGATGCTCAACCATGGTGTGGCGGAGAGAGACTCAGCCATGATGAGGCGGAGCGAGAGTCGGCCAAGGAGAGGTAGAGTGATACGCTCGGCCGTGGTGAGGCGAAGCGATGCTCTCGGCCATAGAGAGGAAGAGTGATGCGCTCGACCAAGGAAAGGCGAAGCGCGACTCGGCCGTGCTGAGGCGAAGTGATGCTCACCATGGTGAGGCGGAGCGATGCTCTTGTCCGACGAGAGGCGGAGTGATGCGCTCGGCCATGGAGAGGTGGAGCGCGGCTCAACTATGCTGAGGTGAAATGATGCTCTTCGTGGTGAGGCAGAGCGATGCTCTCGGCCATGGAGAGGTAGAGTGATGCGCTCAGCCATGGAGAGGCGGAGTGTGGCTCGGCCGTGCTGAGGCAAAGTGATGATCGTCGTGGTGAGGCGGAGTGAGACTCGGCCATGATGAGGCGGAGCAAGACTCGGCCACGGAGAGGCGGAGTGATGCCCTCGGCCGTGGTGAGGCGAAGCGGGACTCGGCGTTGATGAGGCAGAGCTAGACTCGCCATGGTGAGGCAGAGCAATGCTCTCGGCCATGGAGAGGCAGAGCGCGGCTCGGCCGTGCTGAGGTGAAGTGATGCTCACTGTGGTCAGGCAAAGTAAGGCTTGGCCATGCTGAGGCAGAGCAAGACTCGGCCATGGAGAGAGGCAAAGTGATGCGCTCGGCCGTGGTGAGGCGGAGCGATGCTCTCAGCCATGGAGAGGCGGAGTGATGCGCTCAGCCATGGAGAGGCAGAGCGCGGCTCGGCTGTGCTGAGGCGATGTGATGCTCGTCGTGGTGAGGCGGAGCTATGCTCTCGGCTGAGGAGAGCCGGAGTGATGCGCTCGGTCATGGAGAGGCAGAGCACGGCTCAGCCGTGCTGAGGCAAAGTGATGCTCGCCGTGGTGCGGCAGAGTGAGGCTCGATCATGATGAGGCGGAGTGAGACTTGGCCGTGGAGAGATGGAGTGATGCGCTTGGCCGTGGTGAGGAGGAGCGATGCTCTCAGCCATGGAGAAATGGAGTGATGCGCTCGGCCATGGAGAGGCGGAGCACGGCTTGGCCGTACTGAGGCGAAGTGATGCTCGCCGTGGTAAGGTAGAGCAATGCTCTCGGCCATGCTAATGCGAAGTGATGGTCGCCGTGGTGAGGTGGAGCAAGACTCGGCAGTGGAGAGGCAAAGTGATGCGCTCGGCCGTAGTGAGGCAGAGCGATGCTCTCCACCATGGAAAGGCGAAGTGATTGCTCGGCCTTGGTAAGGCGGAGTGAGAGTTGGCCATGTATAGGCAGAGCTAGACTCGGCCATGATTATTGCAATGAAATTTGAAAGAAGAAACATAAAGCATGAAACTTCCATCTTTCTACGATTCTACCTTTCCATTCTTTTATCCCCATTTCAGAATATCTTCCCTAGCAATAGGAGAATCATCGATTAAAAACTTCTTCATAACCAGACTCCATAGATACATTAATAAATTATACATACATTGATACGTATAGGTTTACTAACTTTATTCAATTTTCTAGTAACATGCTAGATCACGCTCAAGAATTGGTTCTTCTTTTCACTTCTTTTCATTACTTCTTGATTTGCTCATTTGCTTCAGTACATGGTAGCAAATAAATGCTTGCATGCCCTTATCTACAAATTACTGCATAGTCTACTAGCTGGTGGATTAGTATTTACTCTCAACTCTTACTAAAGTGCCATTTAATCTATTTTCTTATTTATGGACTAGTGTTTTAACTCCATATTACAAAGAAGATGTCTTGTTTTCTGAGGATGAACTAAAGATGGAAAATGAGGGTGGGATATCAATTTTGGTCTACCTACAAAAGATATATCCGGGTGAGTTTAAATTTCATTGCTGCATATGCTTTTCATTGTATGAAATGGCTATGAACTTACAATTGCCTACTATGGTCACGAACTAGATGAATGGCTCAATTTCCAACAACGCATAAACGATCCTCAACTTATCGAGAAAGAAAAGATGGATTTAACTATTTTTTCTAAGCAACCAAACAGAAGATAATTAAATGAAAACAACAAAAAAATTACAAATTGTCATAAAAGATAAATATGTGGGAATTCAATTAATAATCAGAGAGATCATATCAAGACCTAATTTGACAGCTGCATCAACATCTTTTCCTGTTCTCCAGTTTTGAGTTCTCCACGATACAACCTCAAGAAACTGATAAAATAAATCGAAAAATCCAAAATTAAAACTAGGTAAAAAAAAGAAACTAGAACAAAAATTTAAAACTGTAACATAAAACTACAAAAGCGACTGAGAAGCCAGGGAGGAGGAGACGAGGAGTTACCTATGAATCTGTGATAGAAAGAACAGAGAACAAAGAGACTAGGGAGAGTCTGAGAGATTGAGAGAGAGAGAGTCTTAGAGATTTTTTATTTTTTTTTATTTTGGGTGCAGGAAAAGGGTTGCCATGGGTTCACTGGGTTAAATGGAGGTGCGGCCGTGCGGGAGAAGGGATGGGGTGCGGGAGATTAGGTAATGGGTAGGTAAAATTGTAAAAAGAATATATATATGGGTGCCGTGGGTTAAAAAAAAAAAAAAAAATTAAGGGTAACGTGGCTCCGCCACTACGCGAATTGGACGAACTTGTGGTTCCTCTGGCAGACATCGCGGATTCGCAGGAGGGCTCGTTCATGGTGTTGTAATATTTGCTACAAACATTTATTTTTCAGTCATTTGAAAACGTTTTATCATTTGATAATATATTCACGAGTTTTTATGATATATAATTTTTATGACCGTTTGTATTTATTACTCGGTTATGAGATATAAATTAAAATTGGTTTTAATTGATTTTTACCGTTTTATCCATTAGTCTTTAACAAGTTTTATTGTAGTTTGACCATTTGATTATTAACAGATGTTTTATCCTTTTTTTGGTGTTATGACCATTTGGTCATTAATCCATTGATTTCCTTACCATTTTATAACTGTTTGGAGTTAATATGTTTTATTGCATTTTATAACAAGTTTTAAGCTTAGGAGTTTTTTAACATTTTGACCGTTAGGTCATTAGATTTCCTTTATGACATACTTTCCAGCACTCATATATATATATATATATATATATATATATATATATATACTAATACATTGAGGGTAAGAACATATATGAGAGAAAGAAGAAAAAATCACTTATTTTCTATCTAAGGTTAAGGCCGTATAGTGTGTTGCAAAACACTTGTTTCATGGCATATGCTATATTATTGGTTTTTCTACAAATAATATTTTGAAGTCCCTCATCAACTTTGACAATTAGGTTGTTCTATTACTCTTCGTTATTTGGAAGTGCGTCCTTAACGAAGATAGACGCTATAATCTAATCCTAGGAGGTTACGCGTCAAAGGATCCGATCGCACCGAGTTATATACTCCGGGAGGCACGAATCAACCTTTAAGGACAACGCTCTTGCGTGATTTTATAGCATTGTGAGATCTTTCCATACTCTATTTTCATCTCTTGTATTTTATTTATTTTATTGTTAATATCCATATTGTAATTATTTTATATCAATGAGAATTTGTGCACCATCCAAAATTATTTCCAACAATCTTAAAGGTTGATCATGATGGTTGCACAAATATTTTTATTAAAATTATAACAATAGTATTTAAACTTATGAGAAGTCAAATACTATAAGAGTTAATTTGCAGTATGCAATTCGTATACAAGAAAGATGAAATCAATCTTGAGTGGAAAGATTTTGTTGTGAAAAAAAAAAAAAAAGGAAATTGATTCATTTATCAGAAAAAGAATTTAATTTCATGTGTAGTTATTGAAAATGAAAATATTTTGATTGAAAGAGTTTTCAATTATTTG
The DNA here is from genome assembly GCF_901000735.1 of Corylus avellana. NCBI lineage: Eukaryota > Viridiplantae > Streptophyta > Magnoliopsida > Fagales > Betulaceae > Corylus > Corylus avellana. The sequence goes on along the minus strand of NC_081548.1, from coordinate 4,648,053 downwards.
AACTCAATTTATTGATTGTCAAATAATATTTTATTGTTGGGTTACTATTTTTACAATAAAAATAGTTAAGCCTTTTTATGAATTTTTTAGAACTTAGCATTTTTTTTGTTATGTTGTGTAAGCTTGGCTGGAAAACATCCATATAAATTAATAATAATAACTGTGAGTGATTACTCATTTTTGCGATGGAGAAAATAAATAGGTATTGCTAATTGTGTGTAGAGAGTACCACTTTGCTAAAGATTTTTGCAGGTAAGCACATAGTAAGAGGAAGAGATGTGGTGCGTGTATTGAGTCGATTGGTTCTCACGACACCTAGTTAGTATGTGGTGACGACAATCTATTTTGAAAGATCTTGGAGTAAAGCTGTTGGCTCCGCTGTGAGTTTTAAACTCTGATTCATAGGTCTTATTTTTTAAGACATAATATACATTTCATTTATTGAAATGAAAAAAAAAATAAAATTGAAGTTATGATGGTGCTCCTTGATTGAATTAAAGTTGGTGCAAAATTTTATAATTACACGAATTTTGTATATGATAAGCGGTGGCTTCTATTGATTCATTTATTTCAAAAAAGAAATAGTATCTAGCATTTATGTTAGCTATGACATCCTAGATTAGCATAACCACTTTAAGTTATTTGGTAATTCCTCATATATATCATTCAGCTTTCAAATTTCTCTAACATGATGATTCAGAATAAAATATATGTGATTATTGAGGTTCATTTGATACACGATAAATTTATCATATCATGAGAATGATATCATTGGCGTATTTATTAAAAATGAGCCAATAATAGTTGATTATTATTTGGTTGGGCTTGATACTTTGCATATTTATTGGGGCTTTAGCTAAAAAGATTTTATTTTTAAAATCTTGATAGAACTTGAAATATGCAACCCCTATATATATAATATATATAAGGATCATGTTGAAAAATCACAAGTGGTGATTAGTATTTTTAAAACATCTTTAGAACTGTCAATTGACAGAAAAGAAAGAAGAGTAAATGATAGATCATACTTATAGAAAAATGGGCTCATAGAAGTTATTTCTTAAAGTTCTTGTGAGCTATTAATGGAATTTTATTTTCTTGTGATTACTTGATTTATTTCATTCGGTATGATAGATTTATACATGTAAATCTTGGCGACACCAAGGAAATGAAAAGAACGTAATCAAAAATTTCGACTAATATGGCATATTGTAAAACACACCGTTTCATTTAGACTAATGGCGATTACACAATTTTGATAGTAGAAATTTTATTGGCATTCCGATTGACCTAGGGAGTAAAAATTCGAAGAAAAAAAAATTCGAAAAAAAAAAAAAAAAACTTAGGGATTTTTTAGCTTTGGTGGGTTGACTCAGTGACTTATAATATATTTACCCTTTTATAATAATTATATTTTTCAACGGTTATATTTTTCAAATATCATATTTGCCAACGTTATGTATGAAAACCATATTCTCATAGAAATGTCAATCATATTTATGAAATATCTTTTTATTAAAAATTGTGAAAGAATATTCTCATAATGATCCCTTGAAAAGTGGGAAAAACTTTGGGTAAAAGAGAACACATGAGAGAAATAATAAAAAACAAAATAACTCCATTGACAAGTGCTGCTACATGTAGCTTTTTTTTTTGTTAATCGAATCAAATATCCATTTTGCATTTTTTTTAGCTAATCCAATAGGGGGTTTTACAAATTTGATTAGCCATTTTAAATAAAAGTATCATTTGGCTTTTGCTATTAGGATTTAGCGGAAGGTATACAAGTATAATATCTCTTATATCTCTATAAAACTTAAAAAAAAAAAATACAAAATACAAAATAAAAAATTACCTTAACTAAATAATTCATTTTTTTTTTAATAAAGAAAACAATCATGGGTCAACAAACCAATCAACATTCATTTTAATTTATTTTTATTTTTTATAACACGAGTATTTTAAATATTATAGTGTCTTCTATAATGATTTGACATAAAATCTCGAAGGGTATTGTAAAATTTTTCAAACATGACGATCTAACATTGAAACTTTTAAAAATTGAGGGTTTGAGGATATGATTACAAACTGAGGTGGATATAAAGGTGGGTTGGCTAGGGTGTTCTCCTTTATATCCCCCTTTAAAATTTCTCATTTTTTTTAAGGTTAATATTTTTTAATTTTCTTGACCCTAATCCCTACTCCTCCTCCCGCCCCTCCAATTTTTTTTTTTAAAAAAAATTATAATTTTAATTCTGTCCCTCCTAATACGAATTCTTAGATTCACCACTTACTACAAAAGTGTTTAAACATCATAAAGGATGAGTGGAATTTTCCCTAAAACATTTGACGTGACCACGATATAAAATTAATATTTTTATAACAGTTTAAAAATATTTTGTAATTAGTGGAACCTTCATAGACCAATGTAACTCCGCCTTAATTTTATCCGTTGATAAGATTAACGCTTTCGCTAAAGTAGCCGTTGGAAATGTCCCGTCCGCAGATGGCGGAAGGGGCTTTCACATTCTACTGTTCCAAGTTGTGTGCTGCTGAGAATCTTAGCTTTTTCTGAAATGTGGGAAGAAAAAACAAAAGGGTCGTTGGCTTTGGTTTTATACGTTATATATAATTATATTTTGTTGCATTGTTTTTTTTTTATTTTTTTATTTTATAAGTTATATATATTATATTATATTTTAGATGGGTAGTTGGCATTGGTTTATACTTTATACGTTATATAATTAAATTTTCTTAAATTTATTTATTTATTTTATAAGTTATATCTATTATATTTTATAATTTTTTGTTTAAAACTATGGACATGAAACGATAATATTGGGCATCCGTAAGATAAGCCCTTTTTTGGAAATTAGAATCCTCTCCCATGTATTTGAATCGAGAATATTCAATTAGGAGTATTTTTGTCTCCTTAAAAATTAAAAAAATAAAAACACTCCTCAAATATAACTAGTTATATTTTTTTTTAAAGAAATACGTTAGTTTTACGTTGCTTTAAATTCTTTAATTATTGAATCACTTCTCACACATGTCCACCCCAACTGTTATTATTAAATGCTACTAATGTGGTAATGTCAATTAGCTTAATTGTGTTTTTTTGAAAAAATTGCAAAATTGGTTCATGTAGTTTACTTGATTTGCAATTAGCCCCATGTAGTATCAAAATCAACTCAGAAGTTCCTGGAGTATGCTAGAAAAACAATTTACTTTCTACAGTCAAATTTTGTTCACTTAACAGATTCTAATAGTGTGACATATCAAAGTTAATAAAATTGTGATATGTGTCTTATTTAAATCGGTGTCGTACTAACAGATTTTGTTAAGTTAGTAAGCATAATTTGACTGTAGGAAGTAAATTATTTTTTTGGCATATCTCAGGAACTTTCATATTCATTTTGATACTACAAAGAGTTAATTGAAGAATAAATTGACACTGTCACGTTAGCATAAGAGATAATAATAAAATATTGGTGTCAAATGGTGTGTGTATATAATAGTATTACCCTTTTAATAAAGGATAAACCAATAACTAATTGAAGCAGCTACATCCGATCGAATAAAATAATAGTAAAATCAAAATAGGAAAATATTAGGGGTCAATAAGTTCTTCATATTTGGTTTATATTCTCCTATAAATTCAATAGATCAACTATTAAATTTGTGAAGTTCACTATTGACTTATGTGATATAAATCCACAAATCTAATAGTTAATTTATAAAATGAGATGAACAAAATATGAAAAAAATATTAATCCTTAGCGTTTTTGATAAAAATATTATAGCCTGATTCTTAAAAAAAAATATATGGATGCTATTAATGGTATGGTGCAAAATTGCGACTCATCACTCACTGCATAATAAATGTAGTGGTGCTACATAATAATATCTGTAGTTATACAGTTATCTGTCCATCATGAGTTGGCCTATCAATGCTACTGATACTTTGACGTACTTCCAGAAATTTGAATTTGGCACTCAGCATTTAATGAGAATTACTCTCAAGTTATATGGAATACAGTTGCTACTTATCATTGTTTTAAAATTAGCGATTTAAAAACATAATTTTTAAAGACACAGTTAAGTGTTTAGTAAAATTACAATTTAAATTTTAAAATTGAAGTTTAACCTTTAAAATTGTGCGTTTTCAAAAAAGCGCACCCTTACCTGCTTTTTGAAATATGTGTTTTCAAATTGGAATTTTTAAAAAAATGCAATTTCAAATGGCTCATTTTTTCCGAATTAGTTTAAAATCGTACATTTTGTCTACGAATTCACAATCTTAAACACACTAAAAAAAAGTGTGAACCACTTAAAATACATTACATTAACTGGGATGAAGCTGATATAAAAATCTAGTGTGAAAAATAGCATTATTTCATGTCCTTCTCACCTATCGAACAAACTCTTTTTCCATGCCCTCTCTATTTTTCTTAAAAATTGTTTTTTAATGATTCATATTTTGTTTGGTTGTACTTAATGATGTGGCAATATATATACACAATCTTGAAATTTCATCAAAATCATAAATTTTAGAGAAATGTTAAGGGTCAATAAGTTTTTCATATTTGATCCATCTTATCTTACAAATCAATCATATTTGTAAACTTATGTAGACCCTACATAAGTCAATGGTAGACCTTATAAATCTAATGGTTGATCTATTAAATTTGTAAGAGAATATGAGTTAAATATAAAAAACTTATTGACCCTTAGCATTTATCTAAATTCAATGTTTTCTTTTTACTAGTATCATTAAGTATTGGTGAGTTGGCATACTCTTGAAAACAAAGTTAACACCTACAATATTTGAAGAAATATTAATAAATATTTTTATAATATATTTACGAGAATGGACATTACTTATTGTTAAGATATTTTCAAAATCAATTTATTATATATACTTGCTTATGGTTTGGAAATGTTTTAAATGAAAGCTTTTAATGAGCCTCAAAAGAAGAGAGTTTTACATGAAAAAAAATAAAAAGTTAAGTTGGCATTTATAAATTCTAACTTACACCAACTATTGCATTAAAGCAAACAATAATTGAGTCTATCTACTTGTGTGTATGCTCTAATTGGGTGTGAAGCACCGAACTCATACTAACAATTAGAATCTAACGGTTATAATTAAATAATCATTAATTTTAATTTTAATTCAACGATTGAGATTAAGTGTCAGTTAAGATATAATAGTCAAATTACCTAACTATCAAGATTAAGTGTCTGTTACAATTTGATGGTCGTATTTTAATACCGGTTAGACTTGTAGTTAATTATTATTAATCGAGAAATTACATGTTTATTACTAAACAAACCTTTTTTTTTTTTTTGAAACATATCATTACTAAACAAACATTAAAACTACTGTTATAATACTATAAAGAGTCCACTGTAGACCAGTTTTACAGTATTATAGCACAAAATATTCTCTTTTATTATTATTATTATTATTATTTTTTTATTTGTTCATGACCTTCAGTAGCTTTAAAATTCGAGTCTATCTCTCTTACTACAATATAAATTCTGAGGATGTTTTGGTCTCGTTTCAATTTATGCAAAATGTAACCAAAACTACTGAGAATTGTTTGGCTTCATTGTATTATGAAAAAATGTTTGTTATAACCCAACACATTCATACAAATTTATCATAATTGGTGGGGGCAAATAATTTCTTGAGGAGAACTACCAACTAACACACTTTAGGAGCATTTCATTTCATGTTTTATATTCTCTCAATTCAAATTAAAGAGAATATAAAATCCTTAATTGCCTTTTTGTTTTTTGTTTGTTTTGTTTTTCTCAACAAATTACAAGCAGAGTACCAACCGCACCAAGTTCACCGGAGACAACGCATTTGCAAGCAGAGTTGTGTATAAATTTCATAGTTCTCCACCGGACGCCACAGCACACACAAACTCCATAACACAATTTCAAGTTTCTCCACTCTGCACCTCTCTCTCTCTGTGGCATTGGTTTCTCAGGCACAAACAAGAACACCTCTTGTTCAAATGCTCCATTTAAGGTAAGGTTGTTTTTTCATCTGGGCCTCATATTCCATTCTCAACTGGTGTCTGGTTCTCTTGCTTTGCTTGAAGAATCTCTCTTCGACTCTTCTGCAGTGGTATTATTATTATTTTTTTCTTTCTTTTTTTTGAAATTCTTTTTGGTAACTTTACGTTTGAGAAACTTTACTTAGATCTCTCATCTAGAAAATGTGGGATGCAAACTTTTCATAAATATATTTAAAAGTTTGTCTTTTTGGTGGTTCTTTTTCTGCTGCTGATATATGCTTCTTTTACTCTAACTTTTTCTTCTTTTTGGCAGGGATGTTTGGGTTTCATTTTCTGATTCTATGTTATAAAAGTTGCCATTTTGATATCAGACTCTGAAATCCGAGAAAAATCCAATTCCATATACATTTAAATTGTGTCTTGCTAGAATTCTGAGAAAATCCAATCCAACCCAACAACCTAAAGGTTATTTAACTAATTACCCAGATCATACATTTCGATTTTCTAAGCCAATGCGCTTTCTGTGATAACAAATTCATAGAATTTTTGCTCCAAAGGAAAAGGAGTTCATGCTCTTTTCCTTCACTGTTCAATTTGGATCACTGGGAAGGCCTGTCTTTATTTTCAAATTCAAAATCTTAAACAAAAAATGTTTGAATCCAATCCAAACAAGCCGTTGATTCCATCTTCCTCTTGTTCGAGAAAGCTCCCTGATTTCAAACAATCTGTGAAGCTGAAATATGTGAAACTTGGCTACCACTGCCTCATAACTCATGGAATGTACTTGTTTTTATCGCCTCTTGTTGTTGTAATGGCTGCACAACTCTCTACATTTTCACTCCAAGGTCTCTATGACCTTTGGGACCATCTGCGGTTCAATCTCATATACGTGATTGTATGCTCAACTCTCCTAGTCTTCCTATCAACCCTTTATTTCCTTACTCGTCCCCGCTCGGTTTACCTTGTCGATTTCTCATGCTATAAGCCGGAGGATGCCCGGAAATGCACGAGGCTGATATTCATGGACCGGTCCCAGTCAACGGGGACATTCAAGGAGGAAAACCTTGAGTTCCAAAGGAAAATTCTGGAGAGGTCAGGTCTTGGGGAGTCAACATATCTTCCTGAAGCAGTGTTGAGGGTTCCTCCAAATCCATCGATGGAGGAGGCAAGGAAAGAAGCTCAGATGGTAATGTTTGGTGCCCTTGATCAGCTTTTTGAGAAAACACATTTGAAACCAAAAGATATTGGGATTTTGATTGTGAATTGTAGCTTGTTTAATCCGACACCATCGCTGGCTGCTATGGTTATTAACCATTACAAGCTTCGAGGGAATATTGTTAGCTATAACCTGGGTGGGATGGGTTGTAGTGCTGGTTTGATCTCGATTGATCTTGCTAAAGATCTTCTTCAAGTTCAACCCAATTCATATGCTTTGGTGATTAGCATGGAAAACATCACCTTGAATTGGTATTTTGGGAATGAGAGATCGATGCTTGTTTCAAATTGCTTGTTTAGAATGGGAGGGGCTGCAATTTTGCTTTCGAACAAGTGGTCTGACCGACGTCGATCCAAGTATCGATTGGTTCATACGGTTCGAACCCACAAAGGTGCGGATGATAAGTGCTTCTCTTGCGTTACTCAGCAAGAGGATTCCACTGGGAAGATTGGAGTTTCTTTGTCCAAGGATCTGATGGCAGTTGCTGGAGATGCTTTGAAGACTAACATCACCACATTGGGTCCTCTTGTGTTGCCAATGTCTGAACAATTGCTCTTCTTTGCCACATTGGTTGGGAGGAAACTTTTCAAGATGAAGTTGACGCCTTATATCCCAGATTTTAAACTGGCTTTTGAGCATTTCTGCATTCATGCCGGAGGAAGAGCTGTGCTGGATGAATTGGAGAAGAACCTGAAGCTTTCGGATTGGCATATGGAACCTTCAAGGATGACGCTTCACCGTTTTGGCAACACCTCCAGCAGCTCTCTTTGGTATGAATTGGCTTATACAGAAGCCAAGGGGAGGATGAAGAAGGGAGACAGAATGTGGCAGATAGCATTTGGGTCTGGGTTCAAATGTAACAGTGCAGTTTGGAAGGCGCTACGGACTATAAATCCGGCGAAGGAGAAGAACCCATGGATGGATGAGATCGACCAATTTCCAGTGAATGTTCCTAAGGTCTCAGCCATCTGATTTCAAGTTGTTGCATCCTTTGTGGTGGTAGTATGTTGGTGATGATGGGTCCTTTGCTCTTTGAGTGGTAAAACCTTGTTATTTCTTTCCCTGGGGATCTGGGATATGATGTTTTTTGGTGGAAAGATTGTACAAATGCTGTAGCTTTACTAAATCTTTCTTTAGGTTTAGCTCCATGTGGTTGCTGGTAACTGTTGCTGTTTGGTTTGATATTAAGGATGCTAGTTATGGTTTGCTGTGTGATACCAGATGGAGGTCAATTTAGTCAGAAACTGGGGTTTTGATTTTTGACTTTCTGCCTATTTCATCCCCTACTTGTTTGGAGATAGGAGAAGGCTAGGAGGAGGTTGTTTGTTTCATATGATGTAAACTGGGATAATCACTATAGAAGGCAATGTAGCTTCATATTATTATCCAAGTTTTATCTGTGACATTGACCATGAGTACTGGGAAATTGCTATCATGATCCTCACTTGTCTATACATTTAACGCTTCTAATATGCAATTAGGACTGACAATTTTTTATACGACCCTTAAACTCAATACAAGCCCAACACGAAATTGGAGGGTTAGAGTTAGTGAGTCTAACCTGTTTAATTAAATGGGTCGGATTATGGTTGACATATATAGTATTATACCTATGTCTTGATACGACTTGAACCCTACATGCGACATAATGACTATCAATTTTTTACAAAACCAGCGAACGGAGACAAAGCCAGAAAGTATATTAGGTTGGGGCCAAGGCATAAGCTTAGAAAAAAAAAAGAAAAAAAAGAATATATATATATATATATATAACAATCTTGTCGACTTGAACCACATGGAGCATATTGACTATCAATTTTTTACAAAACCAAGTGACAGGAACTGCTTACGAGAAAGTATATTAGGTAAGGACCAGGCATAAGCAGAAAAAAAAAAAAGAAAAAAAAAAATTGGCTGGTGTTGGAAATGAGGCATAATTTAATATATATATATATATATATATATATATATATTAAATTCATGCCTATACAATCTAAGGTGGTGGTTCAATGGGTCAAGGAAATTCCCAAAGTGGTTAGTTGTACACTAAGGCATAAATTAGAAGAAATAAATAAATTAATTAAACACCTAGATTGAAATTCACATGAAGAAGAAGCAATAACTATGAGACAAGAACATTGTGAGTTCAAGCCGTGTTTAAGATTAAAACAAATTATCTTATGGTATATTAAGATAAAAACAAATTATCTTGCACCTTTTCTTTGTTGCAAATTGTGCATTTTCAATTATTTTTCATTTGGAAAATTAAATCAGCATAGAAAAGTAAGCTCTAAATTTCAAATTTTAAGGTTCTTGATGGTGGACTTGTACTTGTTTAGGGTTAGAAAGGTACAAGATGTACAGCAAAATGTTCAAGAAAGATAAACTTTATGGGTAACCACCTTAATGGGTTAGGGTTAGAAAGGTACAAGATGTACAGCAAAATGTTCAAGAAAGATAAACTTTATGGGTAACCACCTTAATGGGTTAGGGCCAAAAGTAGGGTTACTACAATTTTTAATAGGTACAGGGCCAAAAGATTTGAGAATGAGTAATCCGCTTTTGAGTTTTAATGGGTATGGCCCAAAAGATTTTTTTGGGTAGGAGCAGTAGGGCCAAAAAATTTAGTGGATGAGGCCAAAACAATTGTGGGTATGGCCCAATTTTATTTTTTGGCCTATACTGGCCTCCCTCATTCCATCCCTGCCTGTGAGTCCTATACGAATCCTATGCAAAATTAAAAGGTTATGGTTGAGATAGGTCAAGTTAGATTTAACCTATATGGTCTTATATCCATGTCTTGATATGACCCGAACTCGACATGCAAACACGAATTGCCACCCCTATATGTAACCTAGGCCAATTTTGTTTTGTTTTGTTTTGGTTTTTGTTTGGATGAATAACCTTAGGCCAATTTTGACACTTCATGGGACTCAGTTACCCTTGTTTCCGTCGGATCATGAATTTCCTGGTTTCTTTTCTCCCTGCATTCTCAGGCATCTTAGAAATGGCATCGGAACCTACCAAAGGAAAAGGGCTTGAAAAAAACAAAACAAACATGTAAATGTCATTGTCATCCATCTTATTCGTGTGAGTCTCCAAGTGATAAATAGGTCGTTGGTATTATCTTGCGATAATGAAAGCTTGCAACATAATAACAAATGCCAAATCTGATAAAAACTAATCGCAAAAAAGTATATAGTTTTGGAATGCGATTGAAAAAAAATGATGGCTTGAAAACGTGGAAAAATTTACATTTTTAAATTATAGGTAAATGAGTGCATTTTTTAAAACACGATTAAAGGTCAAATTGCAATTTTAAAGGCTGAATTTGATTTTACTAAACGTTTTAATTACATTTTTTAAAATCACATTTTCATTAGTTGCCTTTTGAAATTGCGCTTTTGCATTTACAAGAAAGACGCCATGTCTACAAGGGAATAACTCAGTTCTATTTTTTTTTTTACTACGATTAAAATAAGGAAAAAAAATTTCCCCATGGTCTTCGAGGTTTTACGTTTTATTAAATTGTTCTTTAAAGTTTAAAAGTTATCAATAAAGTCACTTCTTAAGATTTACCCGGATATTAATAACTCCATTTATCCCCCCTATGTTAACCTTTTAACAGAAATTAGTGACAAGTGACCATTAGGCCACATCATGTCTAATAAAAAGAAGACACATTTCCAAACTATCCCCTCATTAGGTTACATCAATCACATGTAGTGTTGGATATGCCATGTCATTAACATGTCAACCCAAAACTTAAAATTTGGACACATCAGCCACAACATGAAAAAAAATCCTCTGTTGTGACTTTACCTTTAAAATAATTTGTTCTTGGACTCCAATTTTTTTGGAGCCTTTTAAAGGATTTTGAAAAGTAGTAATGGGAACTTGCTGATTCAATAAGAACATTACTTGTATAAAATTCACTAGAAGTTTTAGGAACTGAAGGGACTGCTTTAAGAGTAAATAACATCAAGCAAAGACACATTTCCTTTGCATTATCCCTCAAAAAGTTCACAATGCCACCCCCTATTGAAAACCAAAAGGGTTTTCCTCTTTTTACTTCGTTCGCAACTCTTTGCAAAAAAAAATTCCTTAAAACCGTTGATGTGTATAAATAGGGTTGTAGTTAAGCCGAGCCGAGTATTGCCGGTTTGGATTCAACTCAAATGTGACATATATAGGTTTGAACTCGTCTCAAACTCGAGCCTAGTTTTGAAGTCCCATTTGAATTGTGCTCGCAAAGACCTTGCCTTGGTCGAGTTTGGCTCGAAATCGGAAAGGGTCCCAATTTGAGTATTTTTGTTTTGACAAAAGATTAGGGACAAATACCAATGCAAAACTACATTTCACATTGCAAAATCTCCATTAACTCATAATATTCACCATTTTTCTCAAACAGGAACAAACAATCAATCTTTAGGGTCAAAAGCATAAATTGAAATCATTCCACATCAAAAACCATAAAACCAACCTCACTCATAAATGCCAATTCAACCAAATTTAGCAATAAAACAAAAGTTGCACCAAAATCCACCAACACAAACTCAAAGAAACAAGCATAGAAGAAGGCCAAAGCATATTGAGAAGGCCAAAGACGTCGTTTGAGTCGAAGAAAAGTGGCTGAAAACCACTTGCCCTCACCTTGAGACTTGATAGCATGGTTTTTTTGAAAACATTAATACAAAAACACTTTCCAATTTATCAAATGAATTTTTCTGTGGTCTCACAAAAAAACACTTTTTCAAATGTGACCCCATAAAAAACACTTCTCAATTTTCACCTTTTCAAAACCTAAAATAGAAAACATTTTTTAAAAAACATTATAAAACATGCCACTTTACTTTTCTGCGGCATTATGAATCTTTGATATTTGCAGCATTATAAAATATTTAGTGTTATTTTTCCTCTTAGTCAAGAAAGGCCTAATGTACTTTTTCTCTCTGAAGGTGAAAACATCTCTAAGAACTAAGAGCATCTCCAGCAGTATTTGTAAATTAGTTTTTTAGTTATTCGTCTTAGTTTTTCAATTTTTCTATGTTCGTTCCTACCCCTTTCCCCAATGCCTCTTTGATATTAATTAATTGATTAAACATTAAATTGACGGAGAGAGCTATTTGAAATCAGGGAAAAAAAAAAATAATCTAAGGATCTAATCATAAAAATTAAAAACCCAAAAACTAAAGATCACCATATCACAAAATGTAACATACCTAAAAAAAAATGATATATTCATTCGGACTGCAGTATTATAACACAAGCATTGCGAAATGTCCCCAAAACCTACAAAGTGTAATTACTGCAGAAGGGGGGCCAACAATCGGAAACCCTGAAAAAGGCCCAACATCAACCAATAAAAATTATCAATTATCACGATATCACAAAATGTACACAGCAAAAGCTCATCCTACCAATATATGGATATAGTCTCAATCCTTGGCAGACTTGTTGATGAGCGACTTGTGAATGTGAGGAATCACACCACCACCGGCTATCGTTCCTTTGATGAGCGTGTCTAGTTCTTCATCACCACGAATGGCGAGCTGCAGATGCCGAGGTGTTATGCGCTTAACCTTCAGATCTTTGCTTGCATTACCGGCCAGCTCCAATACTTCTGCAGTCAGGTATTCCAATATGGCAGCAGAGTACACAGCAGCTGTTGCACCAACTCTTCCATGGGCCATCACCCTTGACTTGAGGAGACGGTGAATTCGACCAACAGGGAACTGCATGTTCACATGTACAAGCTCAAGTCAATAGAGAAATTACAAGTACAATGAGTACAACTCAACAAACTTAATGTAGAAACATAACATTTACATAAAAACAGATAATACAAAGATATTGCATTAATTGTGGATAACATCCATCAGGTTTAATCAGGGATTTTATTAGGAAAAAGGCAAAACCTCCAAACTATCTAGGCAGGTATGAAGCCATTCAGGACTTCTACATTTCAGACCAGGCAGAATATGAAACCAAATAAAATCCCCTTTATCGATTCCTGGTCTAGCTATATAATCATCTTATACCTACAAATTCACAAAATATTTATGTGCGTAAGACAAGCATATCTAGTCGGAAATGGCCAAACCCAACTGCCGAAGCAAAGGGGTTGGAACCCCAGATTTTTTCACAGAACCGAGCCAACCCCAAGGCCAACACCTTGGTTGGCTTGGTCAGTTGGGCTGAACAAGAAAGAAAGTGAAGAAGACCGAAGACACCATGGAGAATGCAAAAATATAATTGGTGAGAAAGAGACTGCGACGGATTGAGACCAATGGTGGCGACAAACCAAGATGATGTGAAATGCAGCAGTAGAGTTAATTAGGTCCTTTCATTTTATTTAAGTTTTGATTGAGTTATTAGTTTTATGTTTTATTTAATTTTTAAGTCCATTATTATTGTAAATCAATAAAAGGACATTGTCGTTGTGCTAGATTATGTAAGGTACGTCAATAAAATTTTATTAGGTAAGTTAATAAATGGGCGTTGCCCTAGGGTTAGGGTCTAGACTATAGCCTACTTAAACATATTTTTTCACTATTGGGTTATATTCTCCTCTCTTTTCACTATTGGGTTTCTCCCGCATCAGCTTTGGCATCAGAGCCTAAACTTACCCCAACTTTCGAAGCAACACGGCACACTTCACCCATCAGGGCCAACCAACCACTGGTGATACTCAAACCCCAACAACCACGTTACCAAAAATCCTAGTAAGTCAAAACACCCAAATGGAACCCAAAGAAAATCAAACAAGAACAATCGTGCCACCAACCCACAAGAATCCTTCCGACACCGTGCGCTGCTAGTCCCAAACAATTGCACCACCACCTGTTGACCACATTCGTCAGCCTGTTGCCCAAAAGGCGCCGACCAGGCCGCGCTTCACATCCCACCGCTTTGCCTTGCCGGTCTTCTCCGGTGTTAGCCAACCACTCCGCAGCAACAACCCACAAGCTCTGCCTGAGCCTCACCTGTGCTGCATCATCTAATTCTAGTGTTTCTTTTATGCCTGAAGTTTTCAAGGGAGAGAGGTTTTGGGTGCGAGGCCAAAAAGAATAATAGAGGGCCGTTTGTTGTGTGGTTCAAAAAAAAAAAAAAAAAATTGACGCTTCCATTTCAGACCGAGGTTGGGTTGCTTATGCATCTTTGTTGGATTCTTCTCAAGACTTGGGAGTGGGCCGGGACTAAAAAAAACGTAAAAAAAATTATGAGCATGTATTTTCAAGAAAATTCCAGAACTCAAGGTCAAGTATTCTTCAACCAGGGCGAAATGCAACAACAAGAGTTGGGTCTTTATTTAGGTTTTAATCGAGTTATTAGTTTTATTTAATTTTTATGAGTTAATTATTATTGTTATTAAATAGAAGGATATTGCCACTGTTCTAAATGATGTTAGGTAAGTCAATAAAATTATATTAGGTAAGTTAATAAATGGGTGTTGCTCTAGGGTTTAGTCTATTCAAACATAATTCTCTATTGTATTTGCAGCTTATGATGAATTGAAAATTTGGATCCATCTCCTCCCTCTTTTCACGTTTCCTTCTCTCTTCGGTCCTTCTTTTCCTCTTTGGCTTATTTCTTTTCTTCTTCAGCTTATTTTCTCTTCTCTTCTTGGGCTCCTCTCTTCTCACTATTATTTCAATATCTGGTTTGTCCTGCATCAATTGATGTATGACAAACACGATATTGAAAAGAGAGCGAAAATAAAGAGGAGAAACGGAGAGAAAAATAAGCTAAAGAGAAGAGAAAATACATAAGTTGATAAAGAGAGGGAAATAAGTTGATGAAGAGAGAACAAGCACCGAAGAGGGGAAGAGAGTGAAAAGAGAAGAAAAGCAAAGAGAAAATAAGCTGAAGAAGAGAAGAGACTAGCCAAAGAGGAGAAGAAATAGCACCGAAGAGAGGAAGAAACGTAAAAAGTGGGAGGAGATAAATTACAACTGTTAATCCAATTTTTCAATTCATCATACGTTGCAAATACAATAGAAAATTAAATAGACTAAAGAATAAACCCCAACCCTAGGGCAACACCCATTTATTAACTTAATATAATTTTATTGACTTACCTAACATAACCTAGGATATCGACAATGTCCTTATATTGAATTACAATAATAACTGACTCATAAAAAATTAAATAAAACATATAGTAATCACCCAATTAAAACCTAAATAAAATTAAAGAACCCAATTAACTCTTGCTGCTACATTCCACATCATTCTCCTTTGGTTGAAGAAAACTCAACCTCAAGTTTTGGACTTTTGGAAACTTGAAAAAACACGCTCAGATTTTTTTTTTTTGGAAAATTTTAGAGATAAATCCCTAGTCAATTTTAGAGAAAACACTTCCATTTTATTTTATTTTTCCAATATTAATAGCCAAAGTTCATTGAAAAGGTGCAATAAATTCTTTTGTTGGTTTTCCATCTAATAGTGCCACGTCAACATTTTTGCCACACCACATTAAAATAATAATTTAATTAAAAAATCAAATCTTTAGAAACAAAAACCAAAATTAAAAAAGAAAAAAAAAAATGAAGGGGAGGCCAGCGGTGAGGCTACCACCCCCAATCCCCCATGGGGGTGGCCTGTGAGCCACCCCATGGGTGTTGGGGGATGGCTTGGCAGGTCATCCCTCCATTTAAATTTTTTTTTTTTAAGATTTGATTTTTTAATAAGATTATTAATTTATTAAAAAAATCATTATTTTAATGTGGTTTGGCAAAGATGCTAATGTTGCACTAACAGAAGGCACAATTTTGGACGGAGAACTACCAGAAGGATCTATTTCACCTTTTCAAAGAATTTATGAATAAAAAAAGAAAAAAAAAAAAAAGAAAAAAGAAAAAAGAAAGACATTTGAGTTGTGATTTGTTTTGGCATATTGACTTAAGGATTAATCCCTTAAATTCCTTTTTTTTTTTTTTAAATAAATAAATAAATAAATATTATTATGTGTAGTCACCCCCAAGTCTCTAGTGAACCAAGCGTCAATTTTATTTTAACCACACAACAAAAGGACCTCTATTATTATTTTCAGTCTCAGACCCGATAGGTTTGGTTTGTATGGAAGTGGTTCGGTTTCACATTCACAGGTGTACTGTGGGAGGCAGTAGGGATGTTTGTTATGGTAGTCAGTGGCTGTGTTTGAGTGATGGTTGTCATGGTGTTTGATGTGATGGTATAGCATGGTGGTGTATTGGAAGATTTTATGGAAAACAATCGGTCTAGGCTCTGATACCAAAGTTGATGCAGGACAAACATGATATTGAAAAGAGAGTGAAAAAAGAGAGAAATAGAGAAAAATAAGCCAAGGAGAAGAGAGAATAAATAAGTTGACAAAAAAAAGAAGCACAGAAGAGGGGAGAAGAGAGTGAAAAGAGAGGAGAAACAGTGAGAAAATAAGCTGAAGAAAAGAAGAAACTAGCCAAAATAGGATAAGAAATAACACCAAATAGATGAAGAAACGTGAAAAGAGGGAGGAGATAGATTACGACAGACAATCCAATTTTTCAATTCATCATAAGCTGCAAATACAATAGAAAATTTTGTTTAAATAGACTAAAGACTAAACCCTAACTCTAACCTCAGAGCACCACCCATTTATTAACTTACATAATATAATTTTATTGACTTATCTAACATAGCCTAGGACAATGACGATGTTCTTTTATTGAATTACAATAATAATTTAACTCATAAAAATTAAATAAAGCATAAACTAATAACGCAATTAAGACCTAAATAAAATTAAAAGGACCCAATTAACTCTTGTTGCTCCATTCCGCATCAACCCAATTGTATATATACACTCAGGTTGTTCGGGTTTGGAAACCCAACACTCCTAAAACTGACTACTGACCCAATGAAAGTCGAAACTTGATTTTCATTCCAACCCCAGAACTGAAAGCCCAGTAAAACTGTCAGTGGGCCTTAAGTTTCATATGGTCCAGTCAGGCCAATCCTAATCGGTATGGGGCACAATTACTGAAGTTGGTCCTATATCAAGGGGTAGGATCCAAATTGACATCTTACATTCATGACCAATAACAAGCCTTTTGCTTCAGCTAATTTAGACATCCGTCAAATTGGTGTTTTAGGGCCAAAGGATCTATGGGTTGTAAGGACCATGAAAACCAAGAGGCATTAAAGACAACATTCATCATCAAGGGATAGCACTAAATTCTGGTTCCACATAAAAATTTTAATTTGAGAAATATCATCATAGGTCCCATTTGTACGAAGAAATTCCTGACGAATAAAAAGAACCTAGAAACTGGTTTTAAACTCCAAATACAAGCATATAGAAAAAAGGAAAAACAAAAAAAGCATAGGCCAGAAAGTTGAGAAAAGGAGAATTAGTAACATTAACCTTCATGCTACATAATTCTGGTCCTTGTTGCAAAGTTACTCTAATGACTCAAGTAAGCTCAGCATTAAAGTTCTCTAAATAATAAGCATTCAACCAGCATAAAATGTCTCGTCTCTAGGAAAATAACAACACAAATTTATATTTAATGGACAATATACAACATTGCGTGCAGGTTCTAGGCAGATACTAATCATGGTGACAACATAATAAATAAAGACGGCACCGGTCAGTTCCTGTAAACTATTTAATGTGTTCACAAACCCCTAATCAGTTGCATATAAAGAAGAGCTGATAAACACTATCGTAATAATCTCTGACACCTATACAATACTTTGTTGAAAAACACATTTAATCATCTTTCTTGGAAGGCTCACAAACTCCACAAGCTCCACCAGATTCATTGTTTCATTTCATGATCTAAGGGTAAACTAATGTTTGAACTGCATAACATAATAAAAAATGCCAAGTCCTTTGAACCAATTACAGCCTGAGGAATGGGGCTTGGCTTGACAATCCTAATCTCACCATAAAGGGAATAACTACAACTTAGTGTAACAACTCCAATGCATGCTACTTCTATTGCTTAAAGGCTATATGGAAAAAATTAACCCCATAGAAAAGTAGCCTATGTGTTACATCTCAGTGCAAAACTAAGGAACCCTTAACACAGCTAGCATGTTTCAAGACCAGAAAGAGCACGATTGTTGCACATGTATAGCATCCCACCACCTAATTAAGGGAAGAATATGCTGGTTCCTGCTATTCTTAGCATCCAATGTAGATAATCAGGAACACATGGCTGTCCTCATAAATCTTACATTAAGACACATGATTAGAGAACAGAAGAAAAGTACCCCTTGCCTAATTTCTTGTCATTTTGAGGTGACGATTATGAAACATCAAGTGCACATTCACTAAATTTATGAGCCATCATCCCCTAGAAAAGGACATCTAAAGTATGTAGCCATAAACTCACTCAGACCAATGACAAGAAATAACTGACATTCACACTCATAGTTTCTAATGCATCATTCCAAGCTCACTTTCCACTTAAACTTTATAACAGTTCAGTGGGGGCCTCTCATGCCCTAAATAGTGTAAAATCTATGACCTAGTGATTGAATTTAATTCGGTTACATATTCTCGGCAGCCAAATAAATTTTAGTTTTTTCACAAAAAAAAAAAAAAAAAAAAAAATCGTACGAAAGAAGAAGAAATCTATAAACCCAGAAACCGGCGATTAAACCCCATTAAAAAAAAAAAAAACCTTCCAAAATCGATAAAATTACACAAAAAAAATAATTCGCATGCACAGAGCATACATTATTACATAAGTTCTGAAAAAAAAAAATCCAATATTGGAACAGAGAAACCCAGAGATCCAAAACCAATCATAAAGCATAAGGAATTGGGAAAAAAAAAATAGATAGAGAGAGCGAGAGGAAGGACCTGAAGACCAGCTCGAGAGGAGCGCGTGGTGGGCTTCTTCTTGTCCTTGTTTAGGGCAGGGGTTTTGCCCATTATCAACCCCTTTGCGCCTTTCCCTGACATCTTTTCCGCTCTCAAAGCAAAGAATGAATCACCAAAGAGAGATCGAGCTTCTCTGCTAGATTTCGTAGAGATTGAGAGAGACGATGAAGATTAGGGCTAGACGAGTAGAAAAATAGAAAAAAATATAATAATAGCTTTGAGTTTGGGCTTAGTCCAATGGGCCCATTCGCCCAATATATTAATTAATTAGTATGATTGTTATTTTTGTAATGCCCAAAAGAGAGAATCAGAAAGGCCTATAACTTCAACTTGGGCTATGTTTGCCACACATTAACCCATTTGCTGATGCTCCAGTCCAACTAACCCCAGAGGAAGTGAAAAGGCCATTGTTTTAAGATTTCAACTCAACAAATTGGACCACTTGAACTAGATTCTCATTAACAAACCATACTTTTATTTCACAATAATGTTATCATGTTAATCAATCTTTGAATCAACTCTTGTTAATAAAAAAATTCAAGTGCTAGTTGGCACTGCCACTTCAGCCAATCAGTATGGTAAGATAATTCTGCGATAAAAGTAGCATTACTCTTCTTTTAGTGGATCTCCTCCCTTGAACTTTTACTCGTTTTGACATTACTCTCATTAAATTTAAAAACTCTCGATTAAGGATTCGATTTCTTTTCATTACCCCGTTCCGTTAGAAAAGATAAAACTCGAAGAGATAAAAGATGTATCAATCCATGGATGCACAAAGGAACAAAGAAAAAAAGTTGCATCGAGCCCACCAAAAATAGACAAATACAAAAAATTCCAAACAGGAAACCCTAATTATCATCATCACAGCCGCAAATGTTGGGACTGGTTTGAAGGCAAACCCATCTGAGTAACATGGCTCCATGTTCATGGTGTTGAATTGCGATGCACATCGCTGTTAGTGTGTTGGTGCATGTTCTACTCTTGATTTTTGTTTGTATTATCACAATCTGTGGCTTCAATCATATGCCTTAATTCCTTGGATATCTGTTTATTTTATCCTCAGTCTCCTGCAAATAATCCAATATGTACACTTGATCCAATTATGGGCGGTGGTTAAGTGGCCTTAAGATAATTGTTAAGTTGTTTGGTAAACATAAATGCATGAGTTTGACTCCCGCAATAAAAATTCTAATGTTTGATTAATGTACAACCACATTGGGTCCCGTTGATATTCTAATGAGTTTGGGTCAAGCTATAACTCAACCAAGCTTGAATGAGAGCTTGTGATTCCTACTGTCTAAGTCCTGGCCTCCTTGTGTAATTAGTGTTTGAATTGTATCCCAAAAAAAAGAAAAAAAGAAAAGAAAAGCAGTAACCATTTAATGTGAGAGACTTCATATGGCACTCACATGTCCAAATAAATTTTGAAGGTGTAGCCACCTATTCATATCAGATGGGTCTATATGAGATATCTTGCATTACTTGCCCAAATTGTTGGTACATAATTCAGGCAGATAATTATTGTGGATCCTTATCGAATTGTAAGATCACTTGTTTTGGATAGGAATATCTCACATTATTTATTCAAATTATTAGTAATATATATTATGGTAATTAGGCAATTGTCATAAATCCTTACCCAGTTGTAAGACCACTTAATGTTTTGGGTAGGTAAACTCTAGATCTGCACTTTCAAACACTTGGGATAAGGGGGTCTCGCAACTCTCTTTTTTTTTTTTTTTTTGAGTATCTGAATTCAATAAATCCTCAAGGGGCGAATATTGGACTTTAAATCACTTGGTCCTTTTGGTTTCATTTGTAATCACCATTGCTTGCTGTTTAGTTCTTTTGGACTGAATCTAGACTTTATTATTGTAATTGTACTGCAGTTATCATTTGAGCTTTGTTGTTGGGGTGCCTTCCCCTTTTTGTTTGTTTTAATCATGTAAAGCCTTTCCCTTCTTGCTTAGAAAAAAGGGGAGGAGGGGGGGTAATAACCATTGCTTGCTGTTTAATTCTTTTGGACTGGATCTAGACTTTATTATTGTAATTGTACTGCAATTATCATTTGAGCTCTGTTGTTGGGGTGCCTTCCCCTTTTTGTTTGTTTTAATCATGTAAAGCCTTTTCCTTCTTTCTTGCTTAGAAAAAAGGGGGATGGGGGGGGATCACCATTGCTTACTGTTTAGTTCGTTTGGACTGGATCTAGACCTTATTATTGTAATTGTATTGCAGTTATCATTTGAGCTCTGTTGTTGGGGTGCCTTCCCCTTTTTGTTTGTTTTAATCATGTAAAGCCTTTCCCTTCTTGCTTAGAAAAAAGGGGGCCCCGCGCGCGCGCGGGGTGGGGGGTGGCTGAGGGGGGTTGGTGGTGGTGGAGACTTACGTACTGCAACTTAGAGCCTTAAAAGATGTTGACTTTTATTTTATTTTATTTTTCATTAAGAGTTTGGTATGGAAGGTAAAAATGGATGTAGATAAAATTCTATAGAGAGGTAAACGCATTGTTTCAATTAGCTAGCATGATATAAAGTTCAATTCTCTAGAAGAATAAACAGATCAACCGATCATTCAATTCGACTTATACATATTATTACTAACTATGGAGAAAAATATAGGCCTAATCAACCAAACACATTGACTTTTCCGTCAAAAATATTATAGAAGTGGAAAACTGATGTTCAGCTCCATCACTTGATAAATCAATAAAGTATAACCCCTTCAAACCCTGCATATGCAAACAAAATCTCTGAGTGTCAAAAAGAACAAGAAATTAACCCCATTCCCACGCACCCTTTTGAAATATCGTCATATCATATGTTTCTCATATATGTTTATTCATCTCTCTTCTGAAAATTATACTAGCATAAGGAAATTACAACTGCATGTTTCAGTCTCATTGGACAAAAATGTTATTGCTATTTTGACTTAATTAAGCATGGAGAACCTTATTACCAATCCCAATTGTTTCATAAGTAAAATTTTAATCATGTGTATTTAATTAAGCTCCTGAACATTCTTTCCTTATAATTGCAAGCTGGTTTTAAAGGTTGACTTCTATTCAAGATTTGTATAATTCGATATCAAAGACGGCTACTATGGGATCAAACACAACTCGTCAAGTATGATATCAAATGGGGTTGTGATCACTTTGTAGTACTCAAGTTACGAAGGGGGTTACTTATAGACCGATTAAAATGTCTTTGTACTATGTGTGTGCATCGTGTTAAGTACTCATTGAGTGGCCAAAGCCATCAAAAGAGAAATGGTAATATCTGGTCAGTGTCGATAGAGTAGACCGCCAAAGACATTGGCTATAGAGTGTGGTTGTATATTACGATCCTAAGTGTTGCACGATGTTTAAGTGCAATCTTAATATGTACGTGTATATATATTTTTCCATTGCAAGCTGATTTTTAAGGGTAAATTCTACCGCCTTATGTTTGTATCACAATATGCTTAAGCCTACTCTACTAGAGTTTAGTGCTCTCAGCATCGCATAATAGCATTTTCAAACAATGACGTCTGCAGGAACACATGCAGTCTTACATAGAGACAATGGAAGTGTAGAAAAGAAACAATAATGCTCAAAAGAAAATCCCCAACAAGGGCCGAAAGCCAATAAAAAAAAAAAAACAGAGAAGAAAGACAAAGAGACTCACAGTTGGAATTCTATGTTAATGGACGCAGCCGAAGCGTGGGCGATTGTCCCAAATGCAGTTGTAGAAAGAACAATGGAAGTACCATGCCTGGAAGGCCTAGACACCGAATCAAGCGCACGATCAACAATCCTTATTTGAATGGTCTGCCCGGGAATGCATGTTCTAGGCACACGCGCGCTTATGCACCGCACCAAATACTGTCTCCCGCAGGCGGCGCCATTGTCCCATATCCCCTCCCCGGCTGCCCCGAACAGGTTGCTCGACGGAAACTGTGCCGCATCGCTTCCGTAACATGCAGTAGCTGTATATCAGAATATATGATCATAACCCAAGCAAAGGAAAACAATATCTTTCAAAGTTTTCAAATTACAGTTATGGAAGTTATTTTTGGAGCCACATTTTATGCAGTGGCACTTACGTAAATATGGGGGCCTGTAGTGAGCAGCTGTGCCAACATCAGCATGGGAGACATGATAGATCTGTACTAGGAGCAATAGAAACAGCCAGTGAGAGTTAGCCATTCCCGCAAAGAAAGGGAGGGAATTTTTGAGGAAAATGCTGAGGGTTCTTTTTAGAGTGTAAGTGAACTTATAGTCTTTGTTTTGTTTGTATTATCACAATCAGCGGCTTCAATCATGCCTTCTCTGGATCTGTTTATTTTGTCTTTCATTTTTCCAGCAATAATCCAATATGCACGTAATAGGATGTTTATAGACGAGTCCTTCGTAGACGTCAAGGAAGAGTGTGTCTCTCTTTTGTCCCTCTAAGAATGATATGGTTCTTAAAACCATTACTGGACTTGTGATTGATCATTATTGAATTTTGATCAAATGATGATTTTAAAAGACACCTCATTTTTAGAAGGACATTCACAAGATGCGACTTCTAAAATTACTCGTCGAGGAGATATGCGCAAAAGGATTATAGAGCATGTGGCACCGTTTTTTAGGTTTTTTTTAGAGAAAAAGTTAAAATATTAACAAATAACTTGAAACATTAAAACAATTATAAAATACTTGAAACTATTTTTACTTTTATATCGCACCTCAAAAAGAAGAAGTAAAAAACACATTTTAAGAAGTATTGCCAAACAAATCCTATATAAGCCCTGCCAAATACACACGTAGGAAACAAGGAAATTAAATTAGTATATATTAAAAAAAATAAGAGGAAACTTTACTAAACTTTACTAAACTCTCCTAAATTTTCATTACTTTCGCAATCGTCCTTGCATTAAAATTTTTCATTAAATATTATATATTAAATTGAGAGTTTTTTTAGCTTCAGGGGCTCCAATTGTAGCTACGTACCTAACCAGTTTAAAGATTTTACTGAGTCATTCAACCACCGCCCTAGATGGTTGTTATGTAAAACTTGTTACTATAAATAATAATGAATCTCTCAATCTCACAGTCATACTATTTGAGTTGTGATTTGAGTTAAGTTGGAAGAACAACTCAATCTATAAAAATAACATATATCTCTTTGCACTTCTACAACTCCTTGGTAGGTATCCGAATTTCAATAAAATTGAGCACCCTGATTAAGGGGATCCTCCTTCCAGAAACTTGTATGGCAACTTGAGCCTTGAGCGATCAGGACTTTCTTTTTTTTTCTTTTTGTTTTTTTTTTTTTTTGATAACATTGCAGAGAGCGATCAGGACTTTCTTTTTTTTTCTTTTTGTTTTTTTTTTTTTTGATAACATTGCAGAGAGGAAAAGTATTGTTTCAATTTGCACGATATATAAGTTCGATTCTCTAGAAGAATAAAGAGAACCGATCATACAATTCAACTTCATATATATATATATATATATATATATATATATATATATAAATCATGGACTAAAATATAGGCCTAATCAACCAAACACGTTGACTTTCCTATCAAAATTCTAGAAGAAAAATGATGTTCATGAGCTCCATCACTTGACAAATCAATAAAGTATATCCCCTTCAAACCCTGCATATCCAAACAAAAAATCTCAGTCTAAATATTGAGACATCCAAAAACAACGTACAATAGTTGTTTTGAATTAAATTAATGTATTATTCACTCTTATAATGTACATATTGATTATATATGTAGCTTTCACTTTTTAATTATTCTTATAATTCTCATATGTTATATATTGATTTTGTAATTATTGTATTTCTGACTTCATTCAACTATAAATAGGTCATTTTATTGTACAATTTCTCTCAAGTGATTAAAAAAAAAAAAAATGTAGCCAAAAAGGCTTTAATGGGTAGAGGTAAACTACAAGCCGAATCACCTTAATTAATTTATTTGTGACTTTATTTCATGCTTTCTCTCTTTATAGTTTTATATACTTTTAACATTAACGAAGAACAACAAACCCCCACTTCCCTCCCTTTTGAAGTATATCATCATGATAATATATCATATGTTTCTCATATATGTTCATTCATCTTCTTCTGAAAAATTACACTAGCATGTAAAGAAATAATGCAACTGCATGTTTCCATCTCACTGGACAAAATACTATTCCGTAATTTGATTTAATTAAGCATGGAGAAGTTTACCATCAATCAACTGATATCACAATAACCCACCAAAAAAAAAGAAAAAAAAAAGAAAAAGAAAAAGAAAAAGAAAAAAAGAAGAGACTCACAGTTGGAATTCTATGTTAATAGATGCAGCCGAAGGGTTGGCAATGGTCCCAAAAGCAGTCGTGGAAAGAACCATGGAAGTACCATCCCTGGAAGGCCTAGACACCGAATCAAGTGCACGATCAACGATCCTTATTTGAATGGTCTGGCCTACTATGCAAGTTCCAGGGACAGCCGCGCTTATGCACCGGACCATATACTGTCTCCCGCAGGCGGCACCGTTGTCCCATATCCCCTCCCCAGCCGCTCCGAATAGGTTGCTCGACGGGAACTGCGCCGCATCGCTTCCGTAACAAGCAGTGGCTGCATCATGTATATATGATCATATATAACCCAAGAAAAAAAAGGATAAAAATTAGAATGAGGGTAATTAAGTTTCAAAGTTTTTGAATTACAGTTATGGAAGTTATTTTTGGAGGCACATTTCATAGTTAGTGGCACTTACGTAAATATGGGGGTCTGTAGTGGGAAGCTGTGCCAACGTCAGCATAGGAGACATGCAAGATCTGTACTAGGAGGAATAGAAATAGCCTGTGAGAGTTAGACATGATTCCTGCAAAGAAAGTGATCAGGGAATTTTAATTTTGAGGAAAATGCTGAGAGGGGGTTCTCTTAGAAACAAAAAGGTATATATATATATATAGCAGTTGATGACGCATGTCACCAGCCGACGACAAGGTGCTAATTGACAAAAAAATCGTGTGAAAATAAATATGATATTAATTTTATTAGGTTTCAGTTGACCGATCGAGTTGTCGATTTCTATACATGTATTAATTGTTTCCAAAGACTTTGAGTGTCTCCTTCTGAAAATACATGTGAATGCAGAGCCCCTTTTATTGAATTGATTCTGCTTTTTTGTTTTTTTTTTTCTTAAGCTAAAAAAGGAGTGGGTGACGAACCACCTCTTGTGGTGGTTCAACCACCTCGAAATGGTGGTCATGTCACCCACCATTAACTCAATCTAATACTAACTAAATCGCCGATACTTAGAGATGGAGTTAGAATCGATTATAAGTAAGGGTTAGGAGTCAATAAATTTTACTACTAGGGTCGATTGGCCGAAAAAGTGAAAATTATCTTATAATTTTTTTACCTTAAAATTTTTTTGTTCTTAGGAATTGGGGGGAGGCCATGTGGCTTATACCAGTCCTCCCTCCCTCCCTCCATACTGACACTGTTATACTTGCACCCAAGAGAAAAGTGAGGAGCCTTGTAATGAGTAATTTTAGAAGTCATTCTTGTGTCGCTCCATGAATGATGTACCTTTTAAAATCACAATTTGATCAAAATTCAATAATAATTAATTACAAGCTCAATGATGATTTTAAAAGTTATATCATTTTTAGAGTGATACAAGAATGCATGACTTCTAGCGTTATTCGCCTTATCACTGAGAACTATGCTCTGGTGAGTGATGATACCCTGTCTCCCGGGTGCAGCCAATTAAGAAATGGCCTCCACATACATATTAGTCAAATCCATCAAAGAACATTAACACAACCAGACGACTTGATGGAACATAGATAAAAACAATCTACAAACTCCCAAATCGGCAGCCGACTTTCCATGCCCTTTTTATTGTCCCAACTCTTAAGCATTCATCCGCCGTCGGCCAGCCCCCACAAGGAGTACAGAGAACCGCCGTTGACCACATGGACGGTGATGCACTCACGTGTGTGGCCATGATTAATTGCTCTTACATTTATTAAGTTGAAGTTGTTTACACATGAAAAAAATAAAAATAAAGTCATTTCATCTTGATTGATTTTCGGTTTTCCTCATATTTTAATCAATCTGAAAATTACTTGATGGATAAGTATTGTATTGTAATTATCATATATGAAATAATAGGCAATTATAGTACGTAATATGTTGTAACATCATATACAAAAAAAATTATAGACTTACTACATATAAGACCTGGTCCAATATTCATCTTTTTTTAAAAAAAAAAAAAAAAAAAAACCACGTAATTAAGATAAGGCTTCTAGAAGACTATTAAATGATCACCAAATATGTAGGTTTCAATCAATACTATCTTCTTTTCATAATAATATTTATTTTTCTGTGTTTTTTTTTTTTTTTTTTCCAACGAGTGTTTAAGTGTTAATTAAAATAGCATATGAATATAGACTCCAACTAATACAAAAGAAAGAAGACTAAAAACAAGATTCTTCCCTTAAAAAAAAGTTAATTATAGCATATCATCCAAATTTGATCCTCAGGCTCTGGATGCGATAGAATGCTATATATCACTCCCTCCAAAAAAAAAACTTTCAACTTCTAATTATGAGAACTTAAACACAGATTAAGCCCATGATTTTACTCGCTATTCCACATATATATATATATATAGATGAAAGAAGCTATTTCCAACTATTTTGAAATTTATATAGGATCTTAATTAACACATACCTGAAAAACAGCTCTGGGTGAAGGAATATACAGCCTGCAAAATAAACATGAAGGTGCTTCACAGTAGCAAGGTAGAGAAGATAAATAATTACAAGGAAAGGTTTTTTGGTTTTATTTGATGCATTATATATAGAAGGAAACATATTTGTTAAACTTTGCTCATAACCATATGGAGATCAGAGGCAATGGGTAATATATCTATACATCCATTACACCAAATACTTATTAAACAATAAAAAGTAGGGCAACGGCATGTCTCATGCCTATCCAATGAAGGAATATATGAGTATAATCCAAAAAGTCTACAAACAAAAAAAAAGAAAAAAGAAAAAAAAGAAAAGAAAAAGGTATTCTATTAGGGGTATTTTGCAGTATAAATGAGCAATAATCCAGTTCACGAATTGACATCAAATTCATGATTTGGGTTAGAAATTGGGCCGACAGAATGAATAGGCCCGCGAGGCCCATTATGAGAGATATCAGGAAACTACAATTATAGTAGTAGCAATCCAAATTATTAAAAATGGTATCATAAGCATGTTACACATTATTCTTTCAATCATCTCTTTTTGCAGATTCAATGGATCAGTCATTGAATTTGTAAACTCATGTGAGCCCCATATAAATTTAATGACAGATTCATCTATTCACTACACGAAAATTGGTGAAAAATAAGATGAAAATGATTTTGATCATTTCTCTAAAAATAACTACTAAATATTGTATTTTATATTTAATCTTACTTATAAAACCTTTGTAATTATGGAGACTCAATTTGTAACCTCTGAAAATGACCCGTTCACCTCCTACCACAATAGTTCCAGGTACTTTTGGCCTTTTACTACAATGATCACCAAACAAACCTCATCCACTTCAATCCAGAACTTTGGTGGCTGTAAATATTTTTGTGATTTGAATGATTAGGATGAAACTCGAAGAACCATACCCCATTAGGTCATGGGGTGGCTCACCACCCTCATTTCGGTGAGTTGGGGGTGACTGAGCCATCCACAAGTGGCCAACTTTTTTTTTTTTTAGAAAAACATGAAGGGGCATCTTAGATTTTTCTGTATCTGAAAAAATCATGTTAATTTCAAACCGTTAAAAATAAAAATAAAAATAAATAAATAAATAAAAACTTTGTGGGATATATTGTCAATTTTTAAACATCAAATGTATAATAAAAAAAATGTGCACAACTTCGGAGAGTAAATTGTAATTTCCCTTAAAAACATGATGCCAATATCTAAAAATGATATCCGCATTTTGCAAATGCGAATTCAAATATTACAATTAACCGCATCCGCATATATACCTCTAATTTCAATTGTGATGTATGTGCATGTTTGGATTAACTCAAATTAGTTCAACAACAACTGTTGCTAGAGGAATGATAAATTACTCAAAAATATATATGTTTATTATTTGAATTCAATAATTAGAAAGATGGACAGAGCCAATTACACTGCGCGCAACTAAACATAATTACTAATCATGCAGAAAAATATCGACCTTATCAAGTAATTAAACAAATTGACTATCCCCTCAAAATAAGGCTGAGCCCCATCACTTGATAAATCAATATTGCATGTCCTCTTCAAACCCTGCACATTCGAACAAAGATATCAGTCTCCATTCCCTTTAGAAGTATCATCATCATATAGGATTCTCATATATATACTTTCATTCATCTTTATTGAGAAAATTATACTACAATAAGGAAATTATAAACTGTTCAAATACTTTTATGTAATGTGACCTAGGGTCCGTTTGGACTTGCGATTTTGAAAGGTGTGATTTGAAAGCGTGATATTTTAAAAACGTAATTAAGCGTTTGGAAAAATTGTAATTTAGTCTTTAAAATTATGTGTTCTCAAAAAAAAAAAAAAAGCATCCCTATTTCCTGCTATTTGAAAACATAAATTTTCTACGACGATATATATGTATAAGCTTATCACCAATCAACTAATATCATTATGAGAATAACTTCTATAAGGTCTTGGCACAAACCAAGTCATTTGTGTCCTCCAATAATAAGTTGACACATTAGCTTGGAACAACATATGACCTTATTGTGAAAACACCATATTGGACCTCTTTTATCACTTATGAACAAAAAAACCCTCCTCTTTTACGTATTATCTCTCACCTTCTTGCCACAACTATCCGTCTCTCTCTCCCTCATTTTTATTTGAATCAATATCCAAGACAAAACACCAAACATCAATGAAAATAGTTAAGATTATTTAAAATAATAATAATAATAAAAGACCAGATGAAAATGGACCCAATGTTCTCAAATAGTTACAGAGGTGAAAAATAAACCCTTGTAACTAAAGTAGTTATGGGTTTGGAGGACGGAGAAAAAAAAAAATTGTTTTAGTGAAAGAGAGGAGATAGATCAAAGAACTCATGAAAACTAGAGGTTGGAAGTACCCAGTTTGCAAAGATTTCTGGAAAATGCATTGTGGGTAGAGCAAATCTGCTCTCCTCTCTCCTCTCTCCTTTTGTATTAAAGGTAAAGGATTTTTTTGAAGGAATTATGTAAATATTGCGATTTGCACTAGGGTATTGATCAGACTGTTTTGGTTTGATTGTTCTTGTTTGCCTTATATTTGGCTTCTTGGTGGGGTAGATTGAGGTGTAATGGGTGTTCTAGCTTCTTGCTGGGTTGACGTTCGACGTGGATTGCGGCAATGAGGTTTTTCTTTAGAGAGAGGTGAGAGCTAATAGGTAAATGATGAGGGTTTTTTGTCCATAAGTGATAAAAGAGGTTTGATCGTGTCTTCATAATAAAGTACTCCTTTGTTGTTCTAGGCTGATATGTCAACTTATTATTGGAGGGCACAAATGACTTGGTTTATGCCAAGACCTTATAAAAGTTATTTTCTATCATTATATGCTAGAAAGAGGACTCTTGTCTTCTATGTATTCGTTCAAATGTGATATGATTTTTAAAATTAACATTAAATTTAAATCATTTTATTTAAATATCTAAAGTTCTAAACTGGATTTTAAGCACCAATTATCTCATGCAATTAATACAAATGCTTATGCTCATGTGATCATCGCTTTCACTGTCTTAATTTTCTTATTGCATTTTCAGACATTGTCATCAACATATATAGAGACAATGAAAGAGTGGAAACTTAACACTCAAAAATGTTTATTAAAAAAAATAGGGAAAACTTCACTTACCCCTACAAACTTATGTCGTTATGCGTTTTTTGCAGACACTCTCTATTGTTCAAAATCACTTAATTTGGTGTATTTAACTTTCGTTTTGTTCCAAATACCCTCTACTGTTAGATATTGGAGCCAAATCAAACGGTAAAATGATTAAAATACCTTTATACACCTACAATTTTTAAAAATTTCAAATTTACCCTTATTTATAAATAAAATTATTATTATTATAATGATTATATTAAAAAAAAATAAAAGTGACCGTCGAAGAGGGTCACAAATGGGTGAGTCTTTGTGACCCATGATGGGTCTTTTTCTTTTCTTTTTTGTTTTTTTAATAAAAAATTATTTCTTATAAAAATCGAAGGTATTTTAGAAATTTCACAAATCTTAACGGAAGGAGAAAGTGAAAGAAAACAAAAATTGGATACACCAAAGTGAGAGATTTTGAATAATAAGAGTATCTGCAAAAGGCACGTAAGTTTGTGGGGTAAGTAAAGTTTCCCAAGAAATAATAATAATAAAATAGGAAAAGAAGAAAGACAAATTAAAGAAAGAGACTCACAGTTGGAATTCAATGTTAACGAATGGAGCAGAAGACTTGGCTATTGTCCCAAAAGCAGTTGTAGAAAGAACAATGGTAGTATCAGCCCTGGAAGGCCTAGAAACTGAAGAAAATGCACGATCAACGATCCTTATTTGAATGGTCTGCCCTGGAATGCAAGTTCCAGGAACACGCGCGCTTATGCACCGGACCAAATACTGTCTCCCACAGGCGGCGCCGTTGTCCCATATCCCCTCGCCGGCTGCTCCAAACAGGTTGCTCGATGGGAATTGGTCGGCATTGCTTCCGAAACACGCCGTGGCTGCATGTATATATGATCATTACCCAAGTAAGGAATTTAGGCAAATAAGGAAGAAAAAAAAAAAAAAAATCACTTACTTCCTCTAAATTAATATATATGCATGGGTATTTTGGCAAATTCCATTAAATACTGACCGACACTTAAATCTTTACAACTTGTTTTTTCTTTTTTTCTTTTTTCTTTTTTTTTCTTTTTTTCTTTTTACTAAAAAGAAGTTTTGATATTTTGGAAATTTTGACTCCTCTCAGTTATGGTTTAACCGAAAATCCTAACGGAGGGTTGAAATTAAAAATATAAAATAAAAAAAAATAAAAAGAAGATGAATACACTAAATTGATACTTTTTCAAGTTTAAGGTATGCTTGCAAAAGTGATCGAAGATTAGGGACGGTAAGGATAACTGAAAATGGCTAAAAGCGTAAAAAGACAATGAGAGGTAATTGAAAGGTCTCGCGTTGCAAATTTTTAAAGTTTAGGAAAGACATTAAAAAATACTTGGTAGTTTAGAGGTAAAAGCCACAAGCAACAGCTTCCTTTAGATTTTCCTTAAATGTAGGGACTTAAACTTTTTTTTTTTTTTTTGATATTCAAATAATAGCTTCCCTTATCAATTTCCTATACTATTTAAATATTGTTCAAATTAAAGATAAGGAAAAAGGGAGACGAAAGAGAAACTATTTAAATATTATTTTTAATAAATGATAGAGGAAAGAGATATCATTTTTATATTATAATAATGTTAAGAGAACCAAAACTGCTACCCTATGAGTAAGGGTCCGTTTGGGAGTGCGTTTTTAAAAAAATAATCTGCGTTTTTAAACCAAATCACACTTTTAGAGTGTTTGGGATTGCGATTTTAAAAATGTAAATTTTAAAATCGTAAAAAAATCCGCGATTTTTATAAGCTGACTAGAGGGTGTTTATTTGAAAAAGTGCAAATTTAAATCAAAATCATGATTTCCCTTAAAACAACATTTGGCCCAATATCTACTTATTTGGCCATAAAACCGCAATTATATGTTAATGTTATTCAAACACTCAATTGATAAAAAAAAGTATTTATTGACATGTTTTACCAAACGTCTATGCGATTTTAAAAAGTAACAATTTCAAAAACACACTTTTTAAAAACGCAATTTTTTAAAGGGAAATTATATCTAAAATCCTTAGGTAAACGCGCTTTTTTTAAAAACTCCTGGGTATTTTTTTTTGAAAATTTAATCCCTGAGTAACTCAAAACTACTAGAAAACTCTCTACTGTCAATTTTTGTTAACTTCTGTTAGTCTACTCAAAATTCACCGTTTTATCTAATTAAAATATTATTTTTTTATTAATTTAATTTAAAAAATTCAATCTTTAAAAAAAAATAA